>NC_034200.2:36168712-36375439 GCF_002021735.2 Oncorhynchus kisutch
ATCCTCAGCTCTGGCATCTTCCCCAATATTTGTAACCAAGGACTGATCACCACAATCCACAAAAGTGGAGACAAATGTGAACCCAATAACTAGAAAGAGAGGGGGAGGAAGAGAGAGAGGGGGAAAGTGAAAAAGAGAAACAGAGAGGGAGGGGAAAAAGAGAAAGAGAGAGAAATAAGTAGATGGAGGGAGGGAGAGAGGGAGGGAGGGAGGGAGGGAGGGAGGGAGGGAGGGAGGGAGGGAGGGAGGGAGGGAGGGAGGGAGGGAGGGAGGGAGGGAGGGAGGGAGGGAGGGATAAAGAGAGAGAGAGAGAGAGAGAGAGAGATATCATCCTCAGCTCTGGCATCTTCCCCAATATTTGTAACCAAGGACTGATCACCACAATCCACAAAAGTGGAGACAAATTTGAACCCAATAACTACCGTTGGATATGTGTCAACAGCAACCTTGGGAAAATCCTCTGCATTATCATTAACAGAAGACTCGTACATTTCCTCAGTGAAAACAATGTACTGAGCAAATGTCAATGTGGCTTTTTACCAAATTACCGTATGACAGACCGTGTATTCACCCTGCACACCCTAATTGACAAACAAACAAACAAACCAAAACAAAGGCTAAGTTTACACATGCTTTGTTCATTTAAAAAAAGGGTCTGCTATACAAATCGATGGAAAGCGGTGTTGGGGAAAAAGCTTAAAAAATTATGAAATCCATGTACACAAACAAATTGGCCAAAAACACAGATCTCTTTCCACAGGGCGAGAAAGGGATAAACTCTCCCCTCTTCAACATACTTCTACAGTGCTTTGGGAAAGTATTCAACCCTTCGACTATTTACACATTCTGTTACGCTACAGCCTTATTCTAAAATGTATTAAATTGTTCCCCCCCTCATCAATCTGCTCACAATACCCCATAATGACGAAGCAAAAACTGTTTTTTATAAATGTTTGCTAATTAATCAAATGAACAAAATGTAATTTACATAAGTATTCAGACCCTTTACTCACTATTTTCTTGAAGTACCTTTGGCAGTGATTACAGCCTCGAGTCTTCCTGGGTGTGACACTACAAGCATGGCACACCTGTATCTGTGGAGTTTCTCCCATTCTTGTCTGCAGATCCTCTCAAGCTGTCAGGTTGGATGTGGAGCGTTGCTGCACAGCTATTTTCAGGTCTCTCCTGAGATGTTCGATCGGGTTCCAGTCCGGGCTCTGGCTGGGCCACTCAAGGACATTCAGAGACTTGTCCCGAAGCCACTCCTGCGTTGTCTTGGCTGTGTGCTTAGGTCGTTGTCCTGTTGGGAGGTGAGCCTTCGCCCCCAGTCTGAGGTCCTGTGCGCTCTGGAGCAGGTTTTCATCAAGGATCTCTCTGTACTTTGCTCCGTTCATCTTTGCCTCGAACCTGCCGCTGAAAAACACCCCCACAGCATGATGCCCCCACCACCATGCTTCACTGTAGGGATGGTACCAACCATGGTACCAGGTTTCCTCCAGATGTGACGCTTGGCATTCAGGCAAAAGAGTTCAATCTTGGTTTCATCAGATCAGAGAATCTTGTTTCTCATGGTCTGAGAGTCTAAAGTGCCTTTTGGCAAACTCCAAGCAGGCATGTGTCATGTGCTTTTTACTGAGGAGTGGCTTCCATCTGGCCACTCTACCATAAATGCCTGATTGGTGGAGTGCTAGTGAGATGGTTGTTCTTCTGGAAGATTCTCCCATCTCCATAGAGGAACTCTAGAGCTCTGTCAGAGTGACCATCAGGTTCTTGGTAACATCCCTGACTAAGGCCCTCCCCCGATTGCTCAGTTTGACCGGGCAGCCAGCTCTAGGAAGAGTCTTGGTGGTTCCAAACTTCTGCCATTTAAGAACAATGGAGGACACTGTGTTCTTGGGGACCTTCAATGCTGCAGAGATTTGTTGGTACCCTTCCCCAGATCTGTGCCTCGACACAATCCTGTCTCGGAGCTCTACAGACAATACCTTCTTTTTTTTGTATTTAATACAATTTTAGAAAAAGGCTATAACATAAAACAGAAAATATAGAAAAAGTCAAGGGGTCTTCCAAAGGCACTGCATATAAACAAATTGTCAGGCACTAGAACAGTCTGCGGCACCCGGCCTCACCCTACTAGAATCTGAAGTAAAATGCCTACTGTTTGGTTATGATCTGGTGCTTCTGTCCCCAACCAAGTAGGGCCTACAGCAGTACCTAGATATTTTGCACAGATTCTGCCAGACCTGGGCCCAGACAGTAAGTCTCAGTAAGACAAAAACAATGGTGTTCCAAAAAAGGTCCAGTTGCCAGGACCACAAAATACAAATTCCATCTAGACACCGTTCCCCAAGAGCACACAAAACAACTATACATACCTCGGACTAAACATCAGCGCCACAGGTAACTTGTAGACAGCTGTGAACAATCTGAGGGACAAGGCAAGAAGGGCCTTCTATGCCAACAAAAGGCATACCAATTAGGATCTGGCTAAAATTACTTGAATCAGTTATAGAATCCATTGCCCTTTATGGTTGTGAGGTCTGGGGTCACCTCACCAACCAAGAATTCACAAAATGGGACAAACACCAAATTGAGACTCTGCATGCAAAAATATTCTCTGTGTACAACGTAAAACACCAATAATGCATGCAGAGCAGAATTAGGCCGATACCTGCTCATTTTCAAAATCCAGAAAAGAGACGTTAAATTCCACAAATTCTACAACCACCTAAAAGGAAGCGATTCCCAAACATTCCACAACAAAGCCATCACCTACAGAGAAATGAACCCAGAAAAGAGTCCCCTAAGTAACCTGGTCCTGGGGCTCTGTTCACAAACACAAACAAACCCCACAGAGCCCCAGGACAGCAGCACAATTAGACCCAACCAAATCATGAGAAAACAAAAAGATAATTACTTTACATATTGGAAAGAATTAACAAAGAAACTGAGAAAACTAGAATGCTATTTAGCCCTGAACAGTGGCAGAATACCTGACCACTGTGACTGACCCAACAGTAAGGAAAGCTTTGACTATGTACAGACTCAGTAAGCATAACCTTACTATTAAGAAATGCTGCAGTAGGCAGACATGGCTCTCGAGAGAAGGCTATGTGCACACTGCCCACAAAATGAGGTGGAATACTGAGATGTACTTCCTAAACTCCTGCCCAATGTATGACCATATTAGAGACACATATTTCCCTTAGATTACACAGACCCACAAAGAATTTGAAAACAAATCAATTTTGATAAACTCTCATATCTACTGGGTGAAATACCACAGTGTGCCATCACAGTAGCAATAGTTGTGACCTGTTGCCACAAGAAAAGGGCAACCAGTGAAGAACAAACGCCATTGTAAATACACCAATATTTATGCTTATTTATTTTCCCTTTTGTACTTGAACTATTTGCACATCGTTACAACACTGTATATATACACTATAATATGATATTTGAAATGTCTTTATTCTTTTGGAACTTCTGTGAGTGTAATGTTTACTGTCTATTTTATATTGTTAATTTAACTTTTTCTTATTATCTATTTCACTTGCTTTGGCAATGTGAACACACTTTTCCCATGCCAATAAAGCCCTTTGAATTAAATTGAATATAGAGAGAGCAATACAGAGAGAGACAGAGATACCCAGGGTGCAATGAGGACATTGGAGTGAGAAGTTCCTGGGACCTGTGGCAGACGAGGTGAAAAGGGGAATGGGATATTTTAGGGGGAATAGCCAAGACAAGAGCCGTCATCTTTGTGATGTTTTTCAGAAACATTGAGAACTGGAGCTGGCCACCCCTGGTCTAAAAGAGTAGGCCACCCCTGGTCTAAAAGAATAGGCCACCCCTGATCTAAAAGAGCTGGCCACCCCTGGTCTAAAAGAGTAAGCCACCCCTGGTCTGAAAGAGCTGGCCACCCCTGGTCTAAAATAATAGGACACCCCTGGTCTAAAAGAATAGGACACCCCTGGTCTAAAAGAGTGTTGGATCCCTGGTTTAAAAGAGTAGGCCACCCCTGGTCTAAAATAGTAGGCCACTCCTGGTCTAAAAGAATAGGACACCCCTGGACTAAAAGAGCTGGCCACCCCTGATCTAAAATAATAGGCCACCCCTGGTCTAAAAGAGTGTTGGATCCCTGGTCTAAAAGAATAGGCCACCCCTGGTCTAAAAGAATAGTCCACCCCTGGTCTAATATAGCTGTTCACCTCTGGTCTAAAAGAATAGGCCACCCCTGGTCTAAAAGAATAGGCCACCCCTGGTCTAAAAGAGCTGGCCACCCCTGGTCTAAAAGAATAGGCCACCCCTGGTCTAAAAGAGTTGGCCACTCCTGGTCTTAATGAGCTGGCCACCCCTGGTCTAAAAGAGTAGGCCACCCTTGGTCTAAAAGAATAGGCCACCCCTGGTCTAAAACAGTAGGCCACCCCTGGTCTAAAATAGTAGTCCACCCCTGGTCTAAAAGAGTGGGCCATCCCTGGTCTAAAAGAGTTGGCCACCCCTGGTCTAAAATAATAGGCCACCCCTGGTCTAAAACAATAGACCACCCCTGGTCTAAAAGAATAGACCACCCCTGGACTAAATGAGCTGGCCACCCCTGGTCTAAAAGAGCTGGCAACCCCTGGATCAAAAGAGTAGGCCACCCCTGGTCTAAAAGAGCTGGCAACCCCTGGATCAAAAGAGTAGGCCACCCCTGGTCTAAAAGAGCTGGCCACCCCTGGTCTAAAAGAGCTGGCCACCCCTGGTCTAAAAGAGTGTTGGATCCCTGGTATAAAAGAGTAGGCCACCCCTGGTCTAAAAGAGTAGTCCACTCCTGGTCTAAAATAATAGGCCACCCCTGGTCTAAAAGAGTAGGCCACCCCTGGTCTTAATGAGCTGGCCACCCCTGGTCTAAAAGAGTACGCCACCCCTGGTCTAAAAGAGTAGGCCACCCCTGGTATAAAAGAATAGGCCACCCCTGGTATAAAAGAATAGGCCACCCCTGGTCTTAATGAGCTGGCCACCCCTGGTCTAAAAGAGTAGGCCACCCCTGGTCTAAAAGAGTAGGCCACCCCTGGTATAAAAGAATAGGCCACCCCTGGTATAAAAGAATAGGCCACCCCTGGTATAAAAGAATAGGCCACCCCTGGTCTTAATGAGCTGGCCACCCCTGGTCTAAAAGAGTAGGCCACCCCTGGTCTAAAAGAGTAGGCCACCCCTGGTCTAAAAGAGTAGGCCGCCCTGGGTCTAAAAGAGCTGGCCACCCCTGGTCTAAAATAATAGGCCACCCCTGGTCTAAAACAATAGACCACCCCTGGTCTAAAAGAATAGACCACCCCTGGACTAAATGAGCTGGCCACCCCTGGTCTAAAAGAGCTGGCAACCCCTGGATCAAAAGAGTAGGCCACCCCTGGTCTAAAAGAGCTGGCAACCCCTGGATCAAAAGAGTAGGCCACCCCTGGTCTAAAAGAGCTGGCCACCCCTGGTCTAAAAGAGCTGGCCACCCCTGGTCTAAAAGAGTGTTGGATCCCTGGTATAAAAGAGTAGGCCACCCCTGGTCTAAAAGAGTAGTCCACTCCTGGTCTAAAATAATAGGCCACCCCTGGTCTAAAAGAGTAGGCCACCCCTGGTCTTAATGAGCTGGCCACCCCTGGTCTAAAAGAGTATGCCACCCCTGGTCTAAAAGAGTAGGCCACCCCTGGTATAAAAGAATAGGCCACCCCTGGTATAAAAGAATAGGCCACCCCTGGTCTTAATGAGCTGGCCACCCCTGGTCTAAAAGAGTAGGCCACCCCTGGTCTAAAAGAGTAGGCCACCCCTGGTATAAAAGAATAGGCCACCCCTGGTATAAAAGAATAGGCCACCCCTGGTATAAAAGAATAGGCCACCCCTGGTCTTAATGAGCTGGCCACCCCTGGTCTAAAAGAGTAGGCCACCCCTGGTCTAAAAGAGTAGGCCACCCCTGGTCTAAAAGAGTAGGCCGCCCTGGGTCTAAAAGAGCTGGCCACCCCTGGTCTAAAAGAGTAGGCTACCCCTGGTCTGAAAGAGTAGGCCAACCCTGTTCTAAAAGAGCTGGCCACCCCTGGTCTAAAATAATAGGACACCCCTGGTCTAAAAGAATAGGACACCCCTGGTCTAAAAGAGTGTTGGATCCCTGGTTTAAAAGAGTAGGCCACCCCTGGTCTAAAAGAGCTGGCCACCCCTGATCTAAAATAATAGGCCACCCCTGGTCTAAAAGAGTGTTGGATCCCTGGTCTAAAAGAATAGGCCACCCCTGGTCTAAAAGAGTTGGCCATCCCTGGTCTAAAAGAGTAGGCACCCCTGGTATAAAAGAGTAGTCCACCCCTGGTCTAATAGAGCTGTTCACCCCTGGTCTAAAAGAATAGGCCACCCTTGGTCTAAAAGAGTAGGCAACACCTGGTCTAAAATAACTGGCCACCCCTGGTCTAAAAGAGTAGTCCACCCTTGGTCTAAAATAGTAGGCCACCCCAAGTCGAAAAGAGCTGGCCACCCCTGGTCTAAAACAGTAGGACACCCCTGGTCTAAAAGAGTGTTGGACCCCTGGTCTAAAACAGTAGGACACCCCTGGTCTAAAACAGTAGGGCACCCCTGGTCTAAAAGAGTAGGACACCCCTGGTCTAAAAAAAACTGGCCACCCCTGGTTTAAAAGAGTGTTGGAACCCTGGTCTAAAAGAACTGGCCATGTAACGTTGTTAACATGTAATGTTGTTAATATATAACGTTATTGCCATGTAATGGTGTTACTATGTAATGGTGTTACTATGTAATGTTGTTACCATGTAGCGTTGTTGCCATCATGTAACGTTGTTACCATGTAATGTTGTTACCATGTAGCGTTGTTGCCATCATGTAACGTTGTTACCATGTAATGTTGTTACTGTGTAACGTTATTACCATGTATTGGTGTTACTATGTAACGTTATTACCATGTAATGATGTTAATATGTAATGGTGTTACCATGTAACATTGTTACTATTTAACGTTGTTACCATGTAATGCCGTTACCATCATGTAATGTTGTTACCATGTCATGTGGTTACCATGTAATGTTGTTACCATGTAACTTTGTTGCCCTCATGTAACGTTGTTACGAAGTCATGTTGTTACTATGTTATTTTGTTAATATGTAATGTTGTTACTATGTAACGTTGTTATTATGTAATGTTGTTACCATGAAAACGTTGTTACTATGTGATGTTGTTACTATGTAATGTTGTTACTATGTAATGTTGTTATTATGTAATGTTGTTACCATGAAAACTTTGTTACTATGTGATGTTGTTACTATGTAATGTTGTTACCATGTCATGGTGTTACTATGTCATGTTGTTACTATGTGATGTTGTTACTATGTAATGTTGTTAACATGTCATGTTGTTACTATGTAATGTTGTTACTATGTCATGTTGTTACTATGTAATGTTGTTACCATGTCATGTTGTTACTATGTAATGTTGTTACCATGTAATGTTGTTACCATGTGATGTTGTTAATATGTAATGTTGTTACCATGTGATGGTGTTACTATGTCATGTTGTTACTATGTAATGTTGTTACCATGTAATGTTGTTACCATGTGATGTTGTTAATATGTAATGTTGTTACTATGTGATGTTGTTACTATGTCATGTTGTTACCATGTCATGTTGTTACCATGTCATGTTGTTACTATGTAATGTTGTTAACATGTCATGTTGTTACTATGTAATGTTGTTACCATGTCATGTTGTTACCAGGTAATGTTGTTACTATGTAATGTTGTTACCATGTAATGTTGTTACCATGTGATGTTGTTACTATGTGATGTTGTTACTATGTATGTTGTTACTATGTGATGTTGTTACTATGTAATGTTGTTACTATGTAATGTTACTACGTAATGTTATTACTATGTAATGTTGTTACCATGTGATGGTGTTACTATGTAATGTTGTTATTATGTAATGCTGTTACCATGTAATGTTGTTACTATGTAATGTTGTTACTATGTAATGTTGTTAACATGTCATGTTGTTATTATGTAATGTTGTTAACATATCATGTTGTTACTATGTAATGTTGTTACCATGTCATGGTGTTACTATGTAATGTTGTTACTATGTCATGTTGTTACTATGTCATGTTGTTACTATGTAATGTTAATACTATGTAATGTTATTACTATGTAATGTTGTTATTATGTAATGTTGTTACCATGAAAACTGTGTTACTATGTGATGTTGTTACTATGTAATGTTGTTAACATGTCATGTTGTTACTATGTAATGTTGTTAACATGTCATGTTGTTACTATGTAATGTTATTACTATGTAATGTTATTACTATATAATGTTGTTATTATGTAATGTTGTTACCATAAAAACTGTGTTACTATGTGATGTTGTTACTATGTGATGTTGTTACTATGTAATGTTGTTACCATGTCATGTTGTTACTATGTAATGGTGTTACTATGTAATGTTGTTACTATTTAACGTTGTTGCCATGTACTGTTGTTACTATGTAACGTTGTGCCTACGTTACATTGTTACTATGTGCACTGTAAAACCGGATAAATTCTGGATACTCAAACATTATAAGGATTACCTTAAAAAATGAAGAAACTGAAATCACTGACGTGAGCTGTACTACCTTCATATGAGTAATACAAATGCAGTTTTTTTTGAGTAAGGTATACTTTAATTCAACGCCCCTACTAATCCACTTCTCAAATAATTTACCAGTGTGCCTTGCCTTTTCGATTGAATTGTTTCCACACATGCATGACTGTATTTGTAAGTGACAGAGACACGGTTGTTGAATTTATTCATTTTCAGTCCTGTGGCCTTCACCAAGTGAGTTCCTAGGGCGAATATGATCATTCTAATTTAACCATGACATATGTCATAAGGCATTATACAGTGGCCTGAAACCCATAGTTAACATGCCACATCAGGCCTGCAAGTAGGGTTGCAAAATTCCACTAACTTTCTCAAAATTTTTTCCAGTAATCTTCCAACCAGGATTTCTGGAAAACCTGAAAAATGTACAACCCTAACTATAAATCACATTGTGCTGGCTTGCAAAGTGATGTGTAACTCCTATTGGAATCTAGCCAGAGTCCAGCATTTTAAATGTGTATACACCCACAACCTGTATTCGTAACGACTGCCAAGGTTACAAATGGTGGAAGGAAACTGCCTAAGCTGTTGAAACTGGAACAACCATTTCAGTAACGGGTGCAAAAATTCAATGATTGGATTAGTTGAGAAAAAAAAAATGTATCTTTGTGTAGTATTACATTTAATCATTCAATGTACATGCAAAAACAAAAGATATTAAAAACGACCAAAAAAAATTCTACCTGCAGTAGAGCATGCTGGGAAAAAAACTTCATTTGTTACCATGTCTTTAAAACATTTAGTTGGTGTGAGTTCTCATGTAGTTTGAGATAGTACAACATAAAGATTTTAAGTAATTATGACTGTTCATTGACTTTGAGTAAAAATGTTACAGTTCCAACTCTAGACTCAGAAGAAAAGCCCAATCCACAGTGACATTGTTCCAACTCTAGACTCAGAAGAAAAGCCCAATCCACAGTGACATTGTTCCAACTCTAGACTCAGAAGAAAAGCCCAATCCACAGTGACATTGTTCCAACTCTAGACTCAGAAGAAAAGCCCAATCCACAGTGACATTGTTCCAACTCTAGACTCAGAAGAAAAGCCCAATCCACAGTGACATTGTTCCAACTCTAGACTCAGAAGAAAAGCCCAATCCACAGTGACATTGTTCCAACTCTAGACTCAGAAGAAAAGCCCAATCCACAGTGACATTGTTCCAACTCTAGACTCAGAAGAAAAGCCCAATCCACAGTGACATTGTTCCAACTCTAGACTCAGAAGAAAAGCCCAATCCACAGTGACATTGTTCCAACTCTAGACTCAGAAGAAAAGCCCAATCCACAGTGACATTGTTCCAACTCTAGACTCAGAAGAAAAGCCCAATCCACAGTGACATTGTTCCAACTCTAGACTCAGAAGAAAAGCCCAATCCACAGTGACATTGTTCCAACTCTAGACTCAGAAGAAAAGCCCAATCCACAGTGACATTGTTCCAACTCTAGACTCAGAAGAAAAGCCCAATCCACAGTGACATTGTTCCAACTCTAGACTCAGAAGAAAAGCCCAATCCACAGTGACATTGTTCCAACTCTAGACTCAGAAGAAAAGCCCAATCCACAGTGACATTGTTCCAACTCTAGACTCAGAAGAAAAGCCCAATCCACAGTGACATTGTTCCAACTCTAGACTCAGAAGAAAAGCCCAATCCACAGTGACATTGTTCCAACTCTAGACTCAGAAGAAAAGCCCAATCCACAGTGACATTGTTCCAACTCTAGACTCAGAAGAAAAGCCCAATCCACAGTGACATTGTTCCAACTCTAGACTCAGAAGAAAAGCCCAATCCACAGTGACATTGTTCCAACTCTAGACTCAGAAGAAAAGCCCAATCCACAGTGACATTGTTCCAACTCTAGACTCAGAAGAAAAGCCCAATCCACAGTGACATTGTTCCAACTCTAGACTCAGAAGAAAAGCCCAATCCACAGTGACATTGTTCCAACTCTAGACTCAGAAGAAAAGCCCAATCCACAGTGACATTGTTCCAACTCTAGACTCAGAAGAAAAGCCCAATCCACAGTGACATTGTTCCAACTCTAGACTCAGAAGAAAAGCCCAATCCACAGTGACATTGTTCCAACTCTAGACTCAGAAGAAAAGCCCAATCCACAGTGACATTGTTCCAACTCTAGACTCAGAAGAAAAGCCCAATCCACAGTGACATTGTTCCAACTCTAGACTCAGAAGAAAAGCCCAATCCACAGTGACATTGTTCCAACTCTAGACTCAGAAGAAAAGCCCAATCCACAGTGACATTGTTCCAACTCTAGACTCAGAAGAAAAGCCCAATCCACAGTGACATTGTTCCAACTCTAGACTCAGAAGAAAAGCCCAATCCACAGTGACATTGTTCCAACTCTAGACTCAGAAGAAAGCCCAATCCACAGTGACATTGTTCCAACTCTAGACTCAGAAGAAAAGCCCAATCCACAGTGACATTGTTCCAACTCTAGACTCAGAAGAAAAGCCCAATCCACAGTGACATTGTTCCAACTCTAGACTCAGAAGAAAAGCCCAATCCACAGTGACATTGTTCCAACTCTAGACTCAGAAGAAAAGCCCAATCCACAGTGACATTGTTCCAACTCTAGACTCAGAAGAAAAGCCCAATCCACAGTGACATTGTTCCAACTCTAGACTCAGAAGAAAAGCCCAATCCACAGTGACATTGTTCCAACTCTAGACTCAGAAGAAAAGCCCAATCCACAGTGACATTGTTCCAACTCTAGACTCAGAAGAAAAGCCCAATCCACAGTGACATTGTTCCAACTCTAGACTCAGAAGAAAAGCCCAATCCACAGTGACATTGTTCCAACTCTAGACTCAGAAGAAAAGCCCAATCCACAGTGACATTGTTCCAACTCTAGACTCAGAGGAAAAGCCCAATCCACAGTGACATTGTTCCAACTCTAGAGTTGGATCACTTTAGATCACCCAACCTCGCCCTTGGCAACAAGGACTTCTATATAGTCCCTCCTGAGTGGTTGATTTCTATGGCCTTGTTTCCCCTCTTTCTTTCTGTGTGTATTGATGTTGGGCGCCATTGGAGGTACTTGAAGTGAGTGAATTTGAAATCCGTGTAGCTCCATAAGAATGCCATGTTATGTTGGCTATAAGCTACCCCCAATCCCCGTCTGTTCCAACTCTGTGGCGCTCCAGGTTGGACTGTACCACACACTTGGAAGCATTACTCACACATACCAGCTGTGTTGTCGTTCAGAATTTCTGTGTCTTGTATTTGGGCCGTTTTTAATAAATAGCTGTGATATATCAATTTGGAAGGTTTGACACAAGCAATTGAGGGACAGATGGACGACGGACAGAGAGGCATACAGGCAGGCAGACAGACAGACAAACACAAATGCATGCACAGACACAGAAACACACACACACGTTTGGAGACTTACGGGAAAGTAGAGAAGCAAGGCTCCAAACAAGATGGCTTCCAGAAGGACGAGACCAGACGCTCGGATCCTCTACAAGAAAGAGAGAGAGAGAGCGAGAAAAAGAGAGAGAGAAAAAAGATGGAGAGAGAGAGAGAGAGAGAACGAGAGAGAGAGTCAGAGAAAGAAAGAGAGAAAAAGAGATACAGAGAGAGAGAGAGAGAGAGATACAGAGAGAGAGAGAAAGAGAGAGAGAAAGAAAAAGAGAAAAAGAGATACACAGAGAGAGAGAGAGAGAGAGAGAGAGAGAGAGAGAGAGAGAGAGAGAGAGAGAGAGAGAGAGAGAGAGAGAGAAAGAAAGAAAGAAAGAGAGAAAAAGAGATACAGAGAGAGAGAAAAAGAGATACAGAGAGAGAGAGAGAGATAACATAACATCAATCAAACACAGAGTTATTAGGATGACATCTACACAATCATATTATCTACTGAGTGCAATTGTCAGCAATTCAAATAATTTGACTCAATGTCACAACACGATGACTATGAATTACCAAGATGATCTCTTAGTTGAGCTGCTCTGCTACCAATGACGTTAGTGAAAAAAAAGAGAGGACGGCGGGACATTTCTGGGACAAATTTAATTACTCATTATAGCCTAGAAGGTTAGGTCTTTTATGTCAATACGTAAATTCACTCTCCTCGGGGGACACCTCCTCTGAACTGTATTTCTGTAAGATTCTTATAGGAAACAACACGACTAGTCAGTTTCACACCACAAGTACAGACAGTTAGCTCATATCTCATCATCGGAACACAATTTACAGGTATGTTTAGCTTTAAAGAAACATTACACTCCAAAATGTTGATGTAGTTCCTGTATAATGACTTGCTTGACCCCTAACCCCTGACTCCCCCCAATGAGTCCTTACCTTGTTCCTGCGGAAGTGGTAGACCAGCACCATGGCCACTAAGTCCAGCAGCATACAGAGGCCCTGGAAGGAGGCTACGGAAAGCCGAAGGGCTCCGTCCTCCTGAGCCAGGCAGGGCGTGTCATCCCGGCAGTAGGGGCAGCCCTCACGGCATGGCAGACACCTACTGGACCCCTCCGAGGGGTCCTCACCGTGAGCGTGACCACCGCTCTCTTTCCCGGGAAAGGACAGACGGTTGGAACACAGAAAAGATAGAGGATGACGTGTTGTGACATCAATGGGGAGGCAATTACAATGCACCAAAAAAATACTATTTGTCTTAATGTCGTTGTTTCTGTGGTTAATTTGTACTGAGTTCAGTAAGAGGAACTGTTGCTGAAGTAAATGCTAATAAGGACCGAAATAAGCAAACTGTCAATGTAAACAGCTGGTAACTACTAGCCTTACATTTGATCTACAGTGAAACATTCCAGCCAAGACATTTAGAACAGCATTTTGGAAATTGGCCATGTGGCGGCAGATGGATTGGCAATTAGCAGGGTGTCAGGGTGCAACCGTTTCACAACACATTGTCATAAAACTTCAAATAACTCCAATGTGCGGGTAGCAAAAGCTCCAGTACAGAGTAGGTTCACAAGCTCTGTAGCTACTAGATGTGTTGAGTTATTGTGGTCCACTACAGGGCTGTAACTAGATGTGTTGAGTTATTGTGAGGTATGTAATACTTAGTATCACAGTCACACAGATGTTATTCATCCCCTCAGTAAAAAGTGTCTAACAAGCCTGTAATTACTCCACCGGTCCCAATATGCACATACTCTATACGTCTCAAATGTACATACTTCATAGTATGTACTTCAAAGTACTTCATAGTGCACTACTGTTGAACAGAGCCCTAAAGCAGAGCCTCATGAAACGGTAGAGCTCTAGCAGACAGCCTCATGAAGTGGTAGAGCTCTAGCAAACAGCCTCATGAAGTGGTAGAGCTCTAGCAGACAGCCTCATGAAGTGGTAGAGCTCTAGCAGACAGCCTCATGAAGTGGTAGAGCTCTAGCAGACAGCCTCATGAAGTGGTAGAGCTCTAGCAGACAGCCTCATGAAGTTGTCGAGCTCTAGCAGACAGCCTCATGAAGTGGTAGAGCTCTAGCAGACAGCCTCATGAAGTCGTCGAGCTCTAGCAGACAGCCTCATGAAGTTGTCGAGCTCTATCAGACAGCCTCATGAAGTGGTAGAGCTCTAGCAGACAGCCTCATGAAGTGGTAGAGCTCTAGCAGACAGCCTCATGAAGTCGTCGAGCTCTAGCAGAAGAACTCATGAAGTGGTAGAGCTCTTAGCAGAAAAACTCATGAAGTGGTCGAGCTCTAGCAGACAGCCTCAGAAAGTGGTAGAGCTCTAGCAGACAGCCTCATGAAGTGGTAGAGCTCTAGCAGACAGCCTCATGAAGTGGTAGAGCTCTAGCAGACAGCCTCATAAAGTCGTCGAGCTCTAGCAGAAAAACTCATGAAGTGGTCGAGCTCTAGCAGACAGCCTCAGGAAGTGGTCGAGCTCTAGCAGAAAAACTCATGAAGTGGTAGAGCTCTAGCAGACAGCCCCAGGAAGTGGTCAAGCTCTAGCAGACAGCCTCAGGAAGTGGTCGAGCTCTAGCAGACATCCTCAGGAAGTGGTCGAGCTCTGACAGAACCTCATGAAACGGTAGAGCTCTAGCAGACAGCCTCGGGAAGTGGTCGAGCTCTAGCAGACAGCCTCGGGAAGTGGTCGAGCTCTAGCAGATAGCCTCGAGAAGTGGTCGAGCTCTGGCAGAACCTCATGAAACGGTAGAGCTCTAGCAGACAGTGGGTGACGTGTCTTCTCAGTGGGTTATGTGTCATGTGTCATGTTTGAAGAACCACCAGGGTCATGTTGAGAAGGGCACTTTGAAGCAAAACCTGTTAACAAAACACTTTACTTAATAAAGCCTGTCCTTAAGGTACTATTATTTATATCTTGTTATAATCATGTAAGATTTAAGCTTTTATAATGTCTTATAAAGGCTTAAACAAGGTGTGGGTTCCAGGTGTGTAGGTATCAAAATGAGAATACTGGAGACCCGCACACTGTCAAAAAAGGGGAAAAAATCAAAAACTGAGGCTTAAATAGTGCAGAAAGGTTAGTAATTTAGTAATGACCAATATGAGATGATATCAAGACATATAAGGGGCTCGCACAGGACAAGTCTTACAATGCATTATAACTTAATCATAATACATTACATCTGCATCATAATGTATTATACCTGCATCATAATGTATTATACCTGCATCATAATGTATTATACCTGCATCATAATGTATTATACCTGCATCATAATGTATTATACCTGCATCATAATGTATTATACCTGCATCATAATGTATTATACCTGCATCATAATGCATTAACTCTGCATCATAATGTATTATACCTGCATCATAATGTATTATACCTGCATCATAATGTATTATACCTGCATCATAATGTATTATACCTGCATCTTAATGTATTATACCTGTATTATACCTGCATCATAATGTATTATACCTGCATCATAATGTATTATACCTGCATCATAATGTATTATACCTGCATCATAATGTATTATACCTGCATCATAATGTATTATACCTGCATCATAATGTATTATACCTGCATCGTAATGTATTATACCTGTATTATACCTGCATCATAATGTACTATACCTGTATTATACCTGCATCATAATGTATTATACCTGCATCATAATGCATTTAACTCTGCATCATAATGTATTATACCTGCATTGTAATGTATTATACCTGCATCATAATGCATTAACTCTGCATCATAATGTATTATACCTGCATCATAATGTATTATACCTGCATCATAATGTATTATACCTGCATCATAATGTATTATACCTGCATCATAATGTATTATACCTGCATCGTAATGTATTATACCTGTATTATACCTGCATCATAATGTACTATACCTGTATTATACCTGCATCATAATGTATTATACCTGCATCATAATGCATTTAACTCTGCATCATAATGTATTATACCTGCATTGTAATGTATTATACCTGCATCATAATGCATTAACTCTGCATCATAATGTATTATACCTGCATCATAATGTATTATACCTGCATCATAATGTATTATACCTGCATCATAATGTATTATACCTGCATCTTAATGTATTATACCTGTATTATACCTGCATCATAATGTATTATACCTGCATCATAATGTATTATACCTGTATTATACCTGCATCATAATGTATTATACCTGCATCATAATGCATTAACTCTGCATCATAATGTATTATACCTGCATCATAATGCATTATACCTGCATCATAATGCATTTAACCTGTATCATAATGCATTATACCTGCATTGTAATGTATTACATCTGCATCATAATGTATTATACCTGCATAATAATGTATTATACCTGCATCATAATGTATTATACCTGCATCATAATGTATTATACCTGCATCATAATGTATTATACCTGCATCATAATGTATTATACCTGCATCATAATGTATTATACCTGCATCATAATGCATTATACCTGCATCATAATGCATTAACTCTGCATCATAAGGTATTATACCTGCATCATCATGTATTATACCTGCATCATAATGCATTAACTCTGCATCATAATGTATTATACCTGCATCATAATGCATTATACCTGCATCATA
Organism: Oncorhynchus kisutch; assembly: GCF_002021735.2. Classification (NCBI taxonomy): domain Eukaryota; kingdom Metazoa; phylum Chordata; class Actinopteri; order Salmoniformes; family Salmonidae; genus Oncorhynchus; species Oncorhynchus kisutch. The sequence continues at coordinate 36,185,415 of NC_034200.2, forward strand.
ATGCATTTAACCTGCATCATAATGCATTATACCTGCATCATAATGCATTATACCTGCATCATAATGTATTATACCTGCATCATAATGTATTATACCTGCATCATAATGTATTATACATGCATCATAATGTATTATACCTGCATCATAATGTATTATACCTGCATCATAATGTATTATACCTGCATCATAATGTATTATACCTGCATCATAATGCATTTAACCTGCATCATAATGTATTATACCTGCATCGTAATGTATTATACCTGCATCATAATGTATTATACCTGTATTATACCTGCATCATAATGTATTATACCTGCATCATAATGCATTTCACCTGCATCATAATGCATTAACTCTGCATCATAATGTATTATACCTGCATCATAATGTATTATACCTGCATCATAATGCATTATACCTGCATCATAATGTATTATACCTGCATCATAATGCATTAACTCTGCATCATAATGTATTATACCTGCATCATAATGTATTATACCTGCATCATAATGCATTAACTCTGCATCATAATGCATTATACCAGCATCATAATGTATTTTACCTGCATCATAATGCATTAACTCTGCATCATAATGCATTACACCTGCATCATAATGCATTAACTCTGCATCATAATGCATTAACTCTGCATCATAATGTATTATTCCTGCATCATAATGTATTATACCTGCATCATAATGTATTATACCTGCATCATAATGCATTAACTCTGCATCATAATGTAATATACCTGCATCGTAGTGTATTATACCTGCATCATAATGCATTACACCTGCATCATAATGCATTAACTCTGCATCATAATGTATTATACCTGCATCATAATGTATTATACCTGCATCATAATGTATTATACCTGCATCATAATGCATTATACCTGCATCATAATGTATTATACCTGCATCATAATGCATTAACTCTGCATCATAATGTATTATACCTGCATCATAATGTATTATACCTGCATCATAATGCATTATACCTGCATCATAATGTATTATACCTGCATCATAATGCATTACACCTGCATCATAATGCATTACACCTGCATCATAATGCATTAACTCTGCATCATAATGCATTAACTCTGCATCATAATGTATTATTCCTGCATCATAATGTATTATACCTGCATCATAATGTATTATACCTGCATCATAATGCATTAACTCTGCATCATAATGTAATATACCTGCATCGTAGTGCATTACACCTGCATCATAATGCATTACACCTGCATCATAATGCATTAACTCTGCATCATAATGTATTATACCTGCATTGTAATGTATTATACCTGCATCATAATGTATTATACCTGCATCATAATGTATTATACCTGCATCATAATGCATTATACCTGTATCATAATGCATTATACCTGCATCATAATGTATTATACCTGCATCATAATGCATTAACTCTGCATCATAATGTATTATACCTGCATCATAATGTATTATACCTGCATCATAATGTATTATACCTGCATCATAATGTATTATACCTGCATCATAATGCATTAACTCTGCATCATAATGTATTATACCTGCATCATAATGTATTATACCTGCATCATAATGCATTATACCTGCATCATAATGTATTATACCTGCATCATAATGCATTAACTCTGCATCGTAATGCATTATACCTGCATCATAATGTATTATACCTGCATCCTAATGCATTATACCTGCATCATAATGCATTATACCTGCATCATAATGCATTAACTCTGCATCATAATGTATTATACCTGCATTATAATGCATTAACTCTGCATCATAATGTATTATACCTGCATCATAATGTATTATACCTGCATCATAATATATTATACCTGCATCATAATGCATTAACTCTGCATCATAATGTTTTATACCTGCATCATAATGTATTATACCTGCATCATAAGGCTTTATACCTGCATCATAATGCATTATACCTGCATCATAATGCATTACACCTGCATCATAATGCATTAACTCTGCATCATAATGCATTAACTCTGCATCATAATGTATTATACCTGCATCATAATGTATTATACCTGCATCATAATGTATTATACCTGCATCAGAATGCATTAACTCTGCATCATAATGCATTATACCTGCATCATAATGTATTATACCTGCATCATAATGCATTAACTCTGCATCATAATGTATTAACTCTGCATCATAATGTATTAACTCTGCATCATAATGTATTATACCTGCATCATAATATATTATACCTGCATCATAATGCATTAACTCTGCATCATAATGTATTATACCTGCATCATAATGTATTATACCTGCATCATAATATATTATACCTCCATCATAAGGCTTTATACCTGCATCATAATGCATTATACCTGCATCATAATGCATTACACCTGAATCAGAATGCATTAACTCTGCATCATAATGCATTATACCTGCATCATAATGTATTATACCTGCATCATAATGTATTACACCTGCATCATAATGCATTAACTCTGCATCATAATGCATTAACTCTGCATCATAATGCATTATACCTGCATCATAATGCATTAACTCTGCATCATAATGTATTATACCTGCATCATAATGTATTATACATGCATCATAATGTATTATACCTGCATCATAATGCATTACACCTGCATCATAATGCATTAACTCTGCATCATAATGTATTATACCTGCATCATAATGTATTATACATGCATCATAATGTATTATACCTGCATCATAATGTATTATACCTGCATCATAATGCATTTCACCTGCATCATAATGCATTAACTCTGCATCATAATGTATTATACCTGCATCATAATGTATTATACCTGCATCATAATGCATTATACCTGCATCATAATGTATTATACCTGCATCATAATGCATTAACTCTGCATCATAATGTATTATACCTGCATCATAATGTATTATACCTGCATCATAATGCATTATACCTGCATCATAATGTATTATACCTGCATCATAATGCATTAACTCTGCATCATAATGCATTACACCTGCATCATAATGCATTAACTCTGCATCATAATGCATTAACTCTGCATCATAATGTATTATTCCTGCATCATAATGTATTATACCTGCATCATAATGTATTATACCTGCATCATAATGCATTAACTCTGCATCATAATGTAATATACCTGCATCGTAGTGCATTACACCTGCATCATAATGCATTACACCTGCATCATAATGCATTAACTCTGCATCATAATGTATTATACCTGCATTGTAATGTATTATACCTGCATCATAATGTATTATACCTGCATCATAATGTATTATACCTGCATCATAATGCATTATACCTGCATCATAATGCATTATACCTGCATCATAATGTATTATACCTGCATCATAATGCATTAACTCTGCATCATAATGTATTATACCTGCATCATAATGTATTATACCTGCATCATAATGCATTATACCTGCATCATAATGTATTATACCTGCATCATAATGCATTAACTCTGCATCATAATGTATTATACCTGCATCATAATGTATTATACCTGCATCATAATGCATTATACCTGCATCATAATGTATTATACCTGCATCATAATGCATTAACTCTGCATCGTAATGCATTATACCTGCATCATAATGTATTATACCTGCATCCTAATGCATTATACCTGCATCATAATGCATTATACCTGCATCATAATGCATTAACTCTGCATCATAATGTATTATACCTGCATTATAATGCATTAACTCTGCATCATAATGTATTATACCTGCATCATAATGTATTATACCTGCATCATAATATATTATACCTGCATCATAATGCATTAACTCTGCATCATAATGTTTTATACCTGCATCATAATGTATTATACCTGCATCATAAGGCTTTATACCTGCATCATAATGCATTATACCTGCATCATAATGCATTACACCTGCATCATAATGCATTAACTCTGCATCATAATGCATTAACTCTGCATCATAATGTATTATACCTGCATCATAATGTATTATACCTGCATCAGAATGCATTAACTCTGCATCATAATGCATTATACCTGCATCATAATGTATTATACCTGCATCATAATGCATTAACTCTGCATCATAATGTATTAACTCTGCATCATAATGTATTAACTCTGCATCATAATGTATTATACCTGCATCATAATATATTATACCTGCATCATAATGCATTAACTCTGCATCATAATGTATTATACCTGCATCATAATGTATTATACCTGCATCATAATATATTATACCTCCATCATAAGGCTTTATACCTGCATCATAATGCATTATACCTGCATCATAATGCATTACACCTGAATCAGAATGCATTAACTCTGCATCATAATGCATTATACCTGCATCATAATGTATTATACCTGCATCATAATGTATTACACCTGCATCATAATGCATTAACTCTGCATCATAATGCATTAACTCTGCATCATAATGCATTATACCTGCATCATAATGCATTAACTCTGCATCATAATGTATTATACCTGCATCATAATGTATTATACCTGCATTATACCTGCATCATAATGCATTAACTCTGCATCATAATGTATTATACCTGCATTAACTCTGCATCATAATGCATTAACTCTGCATCATAATGTATTATACCTGCATCATAATGTATTATACCTGCATCATAATAAATGGCGGAGGAAGAAATGGCAGCAGTTTTACGGGCACCCAACCAATTGTGCTATTTTGTGTGTTTTGTTTTAGTGTTATTTGTAACTTATTTTGTACATAATGTTTCTGCAACCGTATCTTACGGCAAAAAAAGTCGGACTAGACTAAGTTTTTTCTTCAACAAGCAGGACGCACAGGACATTCTCCGAACACCCGATAACGCCAACATCCCAGTTATTTGCAAGAGGAAGAGACGCAGGTACTGAGGACACAGAGCGGGGTGCCTCGTAAGGATCCGCAGAAGGCGAGTGGGAAAGCTGCCCTTACCGTCAATATTACTCGCCAACGTGCAATCATTGGACAATAAATTAGACAAGGTACGATCACGAATATCCCACCAACAGGACATCAGAAACTGTAACATCTTATGTTTCACGGAATCGTGGCTGAATGATATGGATATTCAGATAGTGGGATATACGCTGCATCGGCAAGATATAGCAGCACACTTCGATAAGATGATGGGAGGGGGGGGGGTCTGTGCTTATTTGTAAACAACAGCTGGAGCACGAAATCTAAGGAAGTCTCTAGATCTAAGGAAGTCTCTAGATCTAAGGAAGTCTCTAGTAGAGTGTCTTGTGATAATATACAGACCACACTATTTGCCTAGAGAGTTTTCAGCTATACTTTTCGTGGCTGTTTGTTTACCACCACAGGCAGATACTGGCACTAAGACCTCACTCAGTCAGCTGTATAAAGAAATAGGCAAACAGGAAACCGCTCACCCAGAGGCGGCCCAAGAGGCGGCGCTCCTAGTGGCCGGAGACTTTAATGCAGGGAAACTTAAATCAGGTCTACCTAATTTCTATCAACATGTTAAATGTGCAACCAGAACGAAATAAATTCTAAATCACCTGTATTCACCTGTATTCCACACACAGAGACGAGTATAAAGCTCTCCCTCGCCCTCCATTGGGTAAATCCGACCACAATTCTATCCCCCTGAGTCCTGCTTAGAAGCAAAAATTAAAGCAGGAATCACCAGTGACTCGGTCAAAAAAAGTGGTCAGATGAAGCAGATGCTAAACTACAGAACTGTTTTGCTATCAGAAACTGGAACATGTTCCGGGATTCTTCCGATGGCATTGAGGAGTACATCACATCAGTCACTGGCTTTATCAATAAGTGCATTGAGGACGTCGTCCCCACAGTGACTGTACATACATACCCCAACCAGAAGCCATGGATTACAGGCAACATTCACACTGAGCTAAAGGGTAGAGCTGCCGCTTTCCAGGAGCGGGACTCTAATCCGGAAGCTTATGAGAAATCCTGCTATGCCCTCCGACGAACCATCAAACAGGCAAAGCGTCAATACAGGGCTAAGATTGAATCGTACTACACTGGCTCTGACGCTCGTCAGATGTGGCAGGGCTTGCAAACTATTACAGACTACAAAGGAAAGCACAGCTGCGATCTGCTCAGTGACACGAGCCTACCAGACGAGCTAAATCACTTCTATGCTCACTTCAAAGCAACTCTGAGGCATGCATGAGAGCATCAGCTGTTCCGGACGACTGTGTGATCACGCTCCCCATAGCCAACGTGAGTAAGACCTTTAAACAGGTCAACATTCACAAGGCTGCGGGAACAGACGGATTACCAGGACGTGTGCTCCGGGCATGTGCTGACCAACTGGCAGGTGTCTTCACTGACATTTTCAACATGTCCCTGATTGAGTCTATAATACCAACATGTTTCAAGCAGACCATCATAGTCCCTGTGCCCAGGAAAACAAAGGCAACCTGCCTAAATGACTACAGATCCGTAGCACTCATGTCCGTAGCCATAAAGTGCTTTGACAGGCTGGCAATGGCTCACATCAACACCATCAACACAATTATGCCAGAAACCCTAGACCCACTTCAATTTGCATACCGCCCAAGCACATCCACAGATGATGCAATCTCTATTGCACTCCACACTGCCCTTTCCCACCAGGACAAAATAAATACCTACGTGAGTGTAGTATCCTTAAAGGCTTAGAGTTACAACTCATGAGACTTAAGTACAGTTTAGTATTTTATTGTAACTTAGAATTACATTCTTTGATGAACCTGGCTTAAAACTACCAGAAGCTTTTTTAATCATAGTTATATAGGCAGACATAGGACATAGCTACGGATAGCGGAAAGAAAACCTCCGTCTTGAGCCATCTATTGCTAAACATAAATATACCAGGTTACTACAGTGAGAATGCTACTCATTGACTACAGCTCAGCGTTCAACACCATAGTACCCTCAAAGCTCATCATTAAGCTAAGGATCCTGGGACTAAACACCTCCCTCTGCAACTGGATCCTGGACTTCCTGATGGGCCGCCCCCAGGTGGTGAGGGTAGGCAGCAACACTTCTGCCATGCTGATCCTCAACACTGGAGCCCCTCAGGGGTGCGTGCTCAGTCCCCTCCTGTAGTCCCTGTTCACTCACGACTGCATGGCCAGGCACGACTCCAACACCATCATTATTAAGTTTGCAGATGACACAACAGTGGAAGGCCTGAATAACATAATAAGGTGCCAGAATAACAACCTATACCTCAACGTAACCAAGACTAAGGGGATGATTGTGGACTACAGGAAAAGGAGCACCGAGCACGCCCCCATTCTCAACGACAGGGCTGTAATGGAGCAGGTTGAGAGCTTCAAATTCCATGGTGTCCACATCAACAATAAACTAGAATGGTCCAAACACACCAAGACGTGAAGAGGGCATGACAAAGCCTCAGGAAAGTAAAAAGATTTGGCATGGGTTCTCAGATCCTCAAAAGGTTCTACAGCTGCAACATCGAGAGCATTCTGACTGGTTGCATCACTGCCTGGTACGGCAATTGCTCGGCCTCCGACAGCAAGGCCCTATTGAGGGTAATCCATACAGCCCAGTACATCACTGAGGCTAAGCTGCCTGCCATCTAGGACCTTTATACCAGGTGGTGTCAGAGGAAGGCCCTAAAAATTGTCTAAGACTCCAGCTACCCAAGTCACAGACTGTTCTCTCCACTACCGCACTGCAAGCGGTATTGGAGTGCCTAGTCTAGGACAAAAAGGCTTCTCAGCAGTTTTTACTCACAAGCCATAAGACTCCTGAACAGGTAATCAAATGGCTACCCAGACTATTTGCATTTTGTGACAACCCCCCCTCCAACCCCTCTTTTACGTTGCTGCTACTCTCTGTTTATCATATATGCATAGTCACTTCAATTATACATTCATGTACATACCACCTCAATTGGCCTGACCAACCAATGCCCCCGCACATTGGCTAACCGGGCTATCTGCATTGTGTCCCTCCACCCACCACCCGCCAACCCCTCTTTTATGCTACTGCTACTCTCTGTTTATCATATATGCATAGTCACTTTAACCATATCTACATGTACATACTACCTCAATCAGCCCGACTAACCGGTGCATGTATATAGCCTCACTACTGTCATAGCCTCGCTACTGTTATAGCCTCACTACTGTATATAGCCTCACTCCTGTATATAGCCTCACTCCTGTATATAGCCTCGCTCCTGTATATAGCCTCTCTACTGTTATAGCCTCGCTACTGTATATAGCCTCGCTACTGTATATAGCCTCTCTACTGTATATAGCCTCTACTGTATATAGCCTCTCTACTGTATATAGCCTCTCTACAGTATATAGCCTCTCTACTGTATATAGCCTCTCTACTGTATATAGCCTCTCTACTGTATATAGCCTCTCTACTCAAATCAAATCAAATTTTATTTGTCACATACACATGGTTAGCAGATGTTAGTGCGAGTGTAGCGAAATGCTTGTGCTTCTAGTTCCGACAATGCAGTAATAACCAACAAGTAATCTAGCTAACAATTCCAAAACTACTACCTTATAGACACAAGTGTAAGGGGATAAAGAATATGTACATAAAGATATATGAATGAGTGATGGTACTGTATATAACCTAGCTACTGTATATAGCCTCTCTACTGTATATAGCCTCTCTACTGTATATAGCCTCTCTACTGTACATAGCCTCTCTACTGTACATAGCCTCTCTACTGTACATAGCCTCTCTACTGTATATAGCCTCTCTACTGTATATAGCCTCTCTACTGTACATAGCCTCTCTACTGTACATAGCCTCTCTACTGTATATAGCCTCTCTACTGTATATAGCCTCTCTACTGTATATAGCCTCTCTATTGTATATAGCCTCTCTACTGTATATAGCCTCTCTACTGTATATAGCCTCTCTACTGTATATAGCCTCTCTACTGTATTTAGCCTCTCTACTGTATATAGCCTCTCTACTGTATATAGCCTCTCTACTGTATATAGCCTCTCTACTGTATTTAGCCTCTCTACTGTATATAGCCTCTCTACTGTATATAGCCTCTCTACTGTATATAGCCTCTCTACTGTATATAGCCTCTCTACTGTATATAGCCTCTCTACTGTATATAGTCTCACTACTGTATATAGCCTCTCTACTGTATATAGCCTCTCTACTGTATATAGCCTCTCTACTGTATATAGTCTCACTACTGTATATAGCCTCTCTACTGTATATAGCCTCTCTACTGTATATAGCCTCTCTACTGTATTTAGCCTCGCTGCTCTTATTTTTCACTGCCTTTTTACTGTTGTTTTTATTTCTTTACTTACCTATTGTTCACCTAATACCTTTTTGGCACTTTTGGTTAGAGCGTATAGGTAAGCATTTCACTGTAAGGTCTACTACACTTGTTATTCAGCATTTCACTGTAAAGTCTACTACACCTGTTGTATTCAGCATTTCACTGTAAGGTCTACTACACCTGTTGTATTCAGCATTTCACTGTAAGGTCTACTACACCTGTTGTATTCAGCATTTCACTGTTAGGTCTACTACACCTGTTGTATTCAGCATTTCACTGTAAGGTCTACCCCTGTTGTAATCGGTGCACGTGACAAATTAACTTTGATTTGATAATACATTATACCTGCATCATAATGCATTATAACTGCATCATAATGCATCATACCTGCAGGCTTAAACAATTTGTTCCCTGTCTTTAACAACACCAAATGACGTGGACTGAGTGCTCTCCACTCCCCTAGGAATAAACCCGACAGGTGAATGACGTGGACTCAGTGCTCTCCACTCCCCTAGGAATAAACCCGACAGGTGAATGACGTGGACTCCGTGTTCTCCACTCCCCTAGGAATAAACCCGACAGGTGAATGACGTGGACTCAGTGCTCTCCACTCCACTAGGAATAAACCCGACAGGTGAATGACGTGGACTCAGTGCTCTCCACTCCACTAGGATTAAACCCGACAGGTGAATGACGTGGACTCCGTGTTCTCCACTCCCCTAGGAATAAACCCGACAGGTGAAAGCATAATGAACACAGCACAATAAGCGAACAAACCACAAAACACTCAGTCACGGTAAAACAGTGTTTGGATTTAGTGAAGTAAAGTGCTGCCACAGTATTTGCAAACAAACAAACACACATAAATCCCCCAAGGCTGACTGAGAAGACAATGCAGTCACAGGAGTTTGGTGGCACCTTAATTGGGGAGGACGGGCTTGTGGTAATGGCTGGAGCAGAATCAGTCGAATGGTACCAAATACATCATTATACCCTGATGAAGACAGTTTGTCTGTCCAAATGTTGGTTATTAAGTTATGACATCTGAGCTCCTAGAGTGTGTGGCTCTCCTTTTCTTTTTCAAGTGTTCTACTCCGCTAGCCAGCACCTCTCCTAACCAGGTGTTCTACTCCACTAGCCAGGACCTCACCTAACCAGGTGTTCTACTCCACTAGCCAGCACCTCTCCTAACCAGGTGTTCTACTCCACTAGCCAGGACCTCACCTAACCAGGTGTTCTACTCCACTAGCCAGCACCGCTCCTAACCAGGTGTTCTACTCCACTAGCCAGCACCGCTCCTAACCAGGTGTTCTACTCCACTAGCCAGCACCGCTCCTAACCAGGTGTTCTACTCCACTAGCCAGCACCTCTCCTAACCAGGTGTTCTACTCCACTAGCCAGCACCTCTCCTAACCAGGTGTTCTACTCCACTAGCCAGCACCGCTCCTAACCAGGTGTTCTACTCCACTAGCCAGCACCTCTCCTAACCAGGTGTTCTACTCCACTAGCCAGTACCTCTCCTAACCAGGTGTTCTACTCAGCTAGCCAGCACCTCTCCTAACCAGGTGTTCTACTCAGCGAGCCAGCACCTCTCCTAACCAGGTGTTCTACTCAGCTAGCCAGCACCGCTCCTAACCAGGTGTTCTACTCCACATGCCAGCACCGCTCCTAACCAGGTGTTCTACTCCACTAGCCAGCACCTCTCCTAACCAGGTGTTCTACTCAGCTACCCAGCACCTCTCCTAACCAGGTGTTCTACTCCACTAGCCAGCACCTCTCCTAACCAGGTGTTCTACTCTGCTAGCCAGCACCTCTCCTAACCAGGTGTTCTACTCCACTAGCCAGCATCTCTCCTAACCAGGTGTTCTACTCTGCTAGCCAGTAAGGTGTGCATTTTCAGTTCTGCCCATACATTTTGTGATGGCCACTCCAATACCTTGACTTTGTTGCCCTTAAGCCATTTTGCCACAACTTTGGAAGTATGTGTCACGCCCTGGTCAAAGTATTTTGTGTTTATCTTTATGTATTTGGTCAGGCCAGGGTGTGGCATGGGGTTTTTGTATTGTGGTGTGTTTGTCTTGGGGTTTTGGTGGTGGTATTGGGATTGTTGCTTAGTGGGTTATCTAGCAAAGTCTATGGCTGTCTGGAGTGATTCTCAATCAGAGGCAGGTGCTTATCGTTGTCTCTGATTGGGAACCATATTTAGGCAGCCATATTCTTTGAGTTTGTGGTGGGTGATTGTCCTTAGTGTCCTATGTGTACTCTCTGTTAGGTTGCACTAGATAGGCTGTTTCGTTTCTTGTTTTGTAGTGTTTTTGTAAGTTCGTGTTTCTTTGTTTTGATTAAACATGAATCTCAATCAACACGCTGCATTTTGGTTCGATCCTTGTTCTACCTCTTCGTCAGAGGAGAATATAGAAGAAAACCGTAACAGTATGCTTGGGGTCATTGTCCATTTGGAAGACCCATTTGCAACCAAGCTTTAACTACTACTAACGACTGATGTCTTGAGATGTTGCTTTAATATATCCACATCATATTCCTCCCTCGATATAGGACTTGTTTTACTGTGGATATAGATACTTTTGTACCTGTTTCCTCCAGCATCTTCACAAGGTCCTTTGCTGTTGTTCTGGGTTTGATTTGCACTTTTCGCACCAAAGTACGTTCAACTCTAGGAGACAGAACGCATCTCCTTCCTAAGCGGTATGACGGCAGCATGGTCCCATGGGGTTTATACCTTTGTACTATTGTTTGTACAGATGAACGTGGTACATTTGGGCATTTGGAAATTGCTCCCAAGGATGAACCAGACGTGGAGGTCTACAATTTTTTTTCTGAGGTCTTGGCTGATTTCTTTTGATTTTCCCATGTCAAGCAAAGAGGCACTGAGTTTGAAAGTAGGCCTTGAAATACATCCACAGGGACACCTCCAATTGACTCAAATTATGTCAATTAGCCTATCAGAAGATTCTAAAGCCATGACATAATTTTCTGGAATTTTCCAAGCTGTTTAAAGGCACAGTCAACTTAGTGTATGTAAGCTTCTGACCTACTGGAATTGTGATACAGTGAATTATAAGTTAAATAATCTGTCTGTAATCAGTTGTTGGAAAAACTACTTGTGTCATGCACAAAGTCCTAACCGACTTGCCAAACCTATAGTTTGTTAACAATACATTTGTGGAGTGGTTGAAAAACTAGCTTTAATGACTCCAACCTAAGTGTATGTAAACTTCCGACTTCAAATGTAGATGAAGTACTGTATATGGTTTTCCACAGCTTTGCCAATTTCATTATGTAAATTATGTGAACAAATAGGCCCTAAAATGGAGCCTTGTGGAACTCCTTTTGCGATGTCCGAGAAACTGGACATTTGACCGTCCACATATACACACAGAGTTAATCAGAGTTGATTAAACAATTAATGGAAGGACACCCTCTCATGAGGAAAATAATCAATGACTAATCAAATAAATATACAAGGAATTTCATTTTATGAGCATCTAGTTTCATGGAGTTTGCCATGACTCGGAAGATGAGACCCTCTCAGCACCTGTTTTTCCTTAATGCTTTATATCTACATTGCTTTGTTTGTTGCTAGGAAAAAACAAATTAAATTGGGTTGTGAGGAATAACAGTGGCAGGTCAATTCAGAAGTGGAAATGAGTATTGCTCCTACAATCCAATCTAAGCCGAGGAGAAGCATTTGAATATTTTCTAATGATGTGGTTGTGAGCTTTTGAAGATGACGTTCTCTCCTCGATGCTACCTTCAAGCCTCTCATTGCATTCCAATAAGACCGTGGCAACATCAGGGGAGGCATCAAAAAATACATTATGAAAAGGACTGTATACACACTAATAACTTCCTCCTCATGCCCTGGTGCAAACCCAAGCCTGTGCTGTGCATTCATCCAAGGTAATTGTACAGAGGTTTTGAAATACACACTCCTTTCATGTTATACGCACTTATCAAAACTATAAAAACATTACCCATGATGCCAAACCAATGTCAATGAAAACAGATGCCCCTTGATGCTCAGCTCAAACACAGGACAGGCATGGCCAATATGGCCAATAAATGTAAAATATACTGTGTCCGTAAAATGTATAAGCTGGAAGTAGAAGCCTAACTGTTGTTGCTCCAATTACGGGAAAATAATAAAGGAAAATATGTTTAAAAATATGTTATATACAGTACCAGTCAAAAGTTTGGACACACCTATTCATGCAAGGGTTTTTCTTTATTTTTACTATTTTCTACATTATAGAATAATAGTGAAGACATCAAAACTATGAAACAACACATGGAACCATGTAGTAACCAAAATAGTGTTAAACAAATATATTCTTTAGATTTAGATTTAGCCTTTAGATTCCTCAAAGTAGCCACCCTTTGCCTTGATGACTGATTTGCACACTTGGCGTTCTCTCAACCAGCTTAACCTGGAATGCTTGGTACCAACAGTCTTGAAGGAGTTCCCACATATGCTGAGAACATATTGGCAAATTTCCCTTCACTCTGCGGTCCAACTCATTCCAAACCATCTAAACTGTGTTGAGGTTGGATGATTGTGGAGGCCAGGTCATCTGATGAAGCACTTCATCACTCTCCTTCTTGGTAAAATAGCCTTTACACAGCCTGGAGGTGTGTTGGGTCATTGTCCTGTTGAAAAACAAATGTTGGTCCCACTAAACCAGATGGGATGGCGTATCGCTGCAGAATGCTGTGTGCCTTGAATTCTACAAAAAATCACTGACAGTGTCACTAGCGAAGCACCCCCACACCATCACACCACCTCCCCCATGTTTCATGGTGGGAACCACACATGCGGAGATCATCCGTTCACCTACTCCGCATCTCACAAAGGCGGTTGGAACCAAAAATCTCAAAATTAGACTCATCAGACCAAAGGGACAGATTTCCGCCGGTCTAATGTCCATTGCTCATGTTTCTTGGCCCAAGCAAGTCTCTTATTTTTATTGGTGTCCTTTAGTAGTGGTTTTCTCTGCAGCAATTCAACCATGTGTCTGTTACTTGAACTCTGTGAAGCAATTTCTGAGGCTGGTAACTCTAATGAACTTATCCTCTGCAGCAGAGGTAACTCTGGGTCTTCCTTTCTTGTGGTGGTCCTCATGAGAGCCAGTTTCATCATAGCGCTTGATGTTTTTTTGCGACTGCAATTGAAGAAACTTTCAAAGTTCCTGAAATGTTCTGTATTGACTGACCTTCACATCTTAAAGTAATTATGAACTGTTGTTTCTCTTTGCTTATTTGAGCTGTTCTTGCCATAATATGGACTTGGTCTTATACCAGATAGAGCTGTCTTCTGTATACCACTCCTACCTTGTCACAATACAATTGATTGGCTCAAACGCATTAAGAAGGAAAGAAATTCCACAAATTAACTTTTATCAAGGCACACCTGTTAATTGAAATTCATTCCAGGTGACTACCTCATGAAGTTGGTTGAGAGAATGCCAAGAGTGTGCAAAGCTGTCATCAAGGCTACTTTGAAGAATCTCAAATATCAAATATATTTTGATTTGTTTAACACTTTTTTGGTTACTACATGATTCCACATGTTGTTTCATAGTTTTGATGTCTTCACTAGTATTCTACAATGTAGAAAATATGAAAAATAAAGAAAAACCCTGGTATGAGTAGGTGAGTCCAAACTTTTGACTGATTTTTTTAAATAGATGGGGGATTGGAAATGATGTAGACAATTACATTGATGGAAGCCAATCTATCTGCAATATTAAAGCTGATCTACCCCTTAATTTAAAAATATATATATTAAAAAAAGTGATTGAAATCAGAGTGGAGGAGAAAGATGCCACTTGTTGCTGGGCAGGGAAACAGCAAACCTACTTGTAAAGCCGTTGAGTGCCACTCTGCTAGGATGGTAGAAGCCTCTCCGGCATTGGCACTTGTAGTTGTCTAGCACGAATCCATGTCCAACAATGGGATTGCACTAGGGAAAGATGAGAGAGAGAGAGAAAGAAAGATAGTGTTTATCTAAAAGGCATGTAAACAGGATAGAGGGAATAATGGAGGGAAGGTGACTCAGCCTTCTATTTGTGTTTCTTGAAACTCACAAAAAAACATACTATGTGTTTTTCTAAAACGAAGTGAAATACCCTGTGGCGCTGTAATGTGAAATTCTTTCAAAAAACTGAAATATTTGGGTTGGTTATGTAAGGTTTGAACATGTCTCTATGACAGAACAGTCTTTTCTTCTCCTATTCTGCTCTGTGCTCTTTGGAAAGGCACTCTCACTTCCTATTCAGATCTCTACTCAACTGACAGGCCGTTAGTAACAGCCCTGGAATTCAGTTATTCAAATACAAAACTTGTTTGCACATTGCACATCAATGTTATTGGGGTAAACACTGTTCAGCCTGCAGGTACCCGGCCTGCCACAAGGTGTCGCTAGAGTGCGATGAGCAAAGTAAAGTCCCTCCCGACCAAACCCTCCTCTTGCCCGGACAACGCTGGGCCAATTGTGTGCCATGCTATGGGATTCCCAATCACGGCCGGTTGTGATACAGCCCGGGATTGAACCCGGGTCTGTAGATACACCTTAGACCGCTGCGCTACTCAGGAGGCCCTGGTAGGATGGTTCTATGAGAAAACAGTTAAAGCCAGACTGCACCTTATTCCACTCACTATGGGAAAACAATGGCCATGCTATATCCCTATAGGCGATTAAAAACAATAATCGTATTTTCATTTATATCTTATTTCATTTTATCTGCATGCCTCTTTAGTTTAATTAGTCTTGTTATTAGTATGTTATATATTTCCAATATTTCTTATTTGATGACTATGTCACTTTTGTCACCATTGCACTGTGTGAGAAGCTTGCTCGTACATGACCATAACATTGGATTTTACTGGATTTGATTTGTGGTCCCCAGTGGATCCATGTGACCAGGACTGGCCCGCATTATCTGATATATTACACACATAATCATTTACAGTCCTTTTGCACAAACTTTTTCAAATGGCATCCAATATATCTTAAAACCTGTTAAGGCTAGGGCAGAATACTGCCCCCATTGGTGAAATGCGTGCCCATAGTAAACAGAAAAAAAATCTGTAAAAAATTGCTAATATATGCATATAATAAATATTATTGAATAGAAAACACTCTAAAGCTTCTAAAACCGTTTAAACTATGTCTGTAAGTAAAGCAGAACTCTCAGGGCACTCATTCTCCCAAACTCTCTCTTGTCATCCAAAAAGTTGGCCCAACTTTGACGTCATCGCCCCCACCCTTCCCAAGCACCTACGGTCCTGGGAACACTTCCTATGCCTTCAGCGCGGTGTCCGCTTTCAATGGGGCTTCTCATTGTGTGAATCGCGGCGCTCACGAGATTAATGACGGGCCGAATCCTTTCGGTCGCGCGAGATCTCACGCGCATTCTGCGCCTGTGGTGTCTTTCTTTCAAGATTGATTAAACGATGCGTGTGTTTCTCTTTGTCCTGAGAATTGCGGTGAAGCTATATAGCATGCTAACGCTGTGTTCTGAACCAAGTTTGACAAGTTTAGTCGACATATAATATGTAATTTCGACGTTTTGGTGCGAACTAACTTTACTTTTTTGCTGCATTTCAACCCGAAATATGTCGTGTTTGATAACCGAAAGACACAGACTTCAAAACTAAAGCTGTTTTTGGTAAGTATAAACCCTTCCAGGTCTTCTGATGGAAGAACAGCAAAGGTAAGGGAACATTTATGTGTTAAATTTGGGTTTCTGTGGAGGAGCCAAAATGCTAATTCCTGAGCGCCGACTCACATTATAGCCTAGTGAACGAAATCTGTAAAGTTAAAAATAAATGTAACACAGCTGTTTTATTAAGAAGAAGTGTATCTTTCTAAGTATATGTAGAACATGTATATTTAGTCAACGTTTATGATGTGTATTTCTGTTATCTGGCAGAGTTACCATAATTTCTCCAGGCATTGTTGTAGCATTTTTTAGCCATGACCTTCTATGTAAACCGTGATTTATGGATATAATTTGCATATTATTGAAAAAAACATAAATGTACTGTATAACATGTCCTATTCCTGTCATCTGATGAAGATTTTCAAAAGGTTAGTGAATTATTTTACTTTTAATCCTGCTTTTGTGATTGCATCTATTGTTCTACAAAATGGCTATGTAAATTAGCCTATCTTTGGTGGTGGTTTGACATAAATATGTGCTATGTTTTCGCCGTAAAACATTTTAGAAATCTGACTTGGTGGCTAGATGAACAAGGTGTTTATCTTTCATTTGAGCTATTGGACTTGTTAATGTGTGGAGGTTAAATATTTCTAAGAATATTTTTTGCGTTCTGTGTGCTACTGTGTCAGTTGAGCAGTGGGGGGAGGTGCCCTAGCGGGACGTGTGGTGCCAAGTAGTTTTAAATAATAAAAATATGAATATTGATATTCAAATAAGTGACGATAGGGAGTAGGCATGCGCTGGCTTGACGCTGGAAAAAGTGTCTTGTCTCTGACTGGCAGCTGTAGTGTTGCCGGTCAGGAGAAGGGCAGGTGAAGGGTGGGTGGGTTGTTTGAGGAAAATGGCACGTGAACGGCAGGAGCATGGCAACTGCTTGACAAAGCGGTTTATCGCGGGCGCACGGTGAATGAGGCTGATGAGCAAAAAAAGCTGTTGCACGGTGCTCAACCACTTTGGAGGGATGCCGGCCTCCTGAGTGCTCATTGCTAACTGGGTTAACGCCAGATTTGTTTAATATCAAAGAGGTACTACCAAAGACAATGTAAACAATATTCCAGTATGCCATTTTCCCAAGCAAATAATAGCCCTTGATTTCTGCATCACACATAATATAATTATTCAGACACTGGGAGCGATTTGTCTAAATGAACTCGTCTTAACCCTGTTAAAGACTTTACTTTTGCTGTCGAAAAGTGATATTCCAAGTATAAATAATACTCTAGTACACACATTAAAGTCCAAAGAAAATAATATTTTTGAGTAAAATAGAGTTTTATATGGAGTCGGGCATTCAAGGAGTTGGTCTGATTGTCAGATGTGATGTCATCAGCCTCCTCATTGCTTGAGGGACAATAAAGGGGCAAATAGAGAACAAAAGAGGAGGATGTGATGTCATGAAGATACCTGGGATACCTATTGAGATGTGCCTTTTGTTAAGTACATCAGGTGTTCAATGAGGTGAAAAAGGGGTCTGGAGTGCCACTTTAAATAAGTATTTTCTTCTAACTAGCGGATCCCGAGCAAACGCCCCAATAACAACCATGAGAACAGCGTCAGGGGAAATTACACACTTTTGCCAAGTTGCAGGAATCTAATTAATATCTAAATTAAGAATTAAGACCTTGTTTGCAGAATTTAAATTCACTGCATAACTTCAGCTTGGAGACAGAGTGATGGCTGGCTACAAGCACATGGACCATCTGGATCGACTGGGAGAAGACACTACCTTAGACATGAACCATCTGGATCGACTGGGAGAAGACACTTCCTTAAACATGAACCATCTGGATCGACTGGGAGAAGACACTACCTTAAACATGAACCATCTGTATCGACTGGGAGAAGACACTTCCTTAAACATGAACCATCTGGATCGACTGGGGTAAAACACTTCCTTAATGTGCAGTTTGGAGCTCTGTCCCCAATAGATTTGCAGTGAATTTGACATGAATGCTCATGAATAGTGGATTATACTGTGCAAATGCATTATGCAGGCTTTGAGACATTGGTGATTTGGAGGGACCGGGGTATGGCTTGAAGGAAAGGAAAATAAAACCTATACTGTACATGTTACTTTGAATTTAGATCCATTGTTTTTGAGCCTAGAGAAATCCCCTTCACCCCTAGGCTTTTTCTGCTGGTGAAAACAAACAGATAAAACATTAAGCTCTACTGTGTTTCGGGGAAAATATTATGAATATTTAATCACCAATGTTTTGAGGAAGCAGTCTGAGATATCCTGACAACTTGATCATCACTTTGTTTCTTACATTCTCTGAAAAATATATTTATTGGGATAACAGTTCACACCTGTATTTGCTGCATATTGGTGTCAGAAACTAAGGAACAGTTGATTTGAAAAGGGCGCGTATTTGTATTGAAACCTAAGGGAAACTAGTTCAGGGCCAAGCTGCTACTCCTTTTAGAGCAGGTGGCAGAACTTGTCTCCCAAGAGGTTCCGAGAGTCATACTCCACAAAATTCCAACATCTGCAGAGAGGAAGGCATGTTGATATCCTCTACCGCCCAGCAGGGAAGTGTGGGTAAATAAACCCACCAGCTTTATTATGGACTTATTTTGTTCTTATCACTCCAGGCTGGAGTTAAATGGTGCCAACCTTACATTAGCTCTGAAGGGGAAAGTCAGTAAGATAACACCAAGGAACATCAAGCGCAAGGAGGATGGAAAATGATGGTTATTGTGGGATTATCGAAGTCTATGGAAGAATAGTTGCATTTATATCAACCTGAAAGAACTGTTTGTGTTGATATGGGCTCATTGACGTGAGGTATTTTTTTTTCAGGGTGCATCTAGACAACACGTGAATCTCTCTTGCCATCTGCAATGTGTTCAAATGATTGATGTGGGACCTGGTTGTATCGTGTGTGTCATACATGGGACTTTAAAAGTGTGCCTCCAGGCTCTAAACAGGGAATAATTTAACCTAGCACATCTGGTGCAGGGAACCGCCTAGGAGCATTTTCACGTGCCTCTCCATGCATGAACAATCAGGGACGTCTTTCATACACTCAGCTCGAGGCTGGTGTTAAATGGTGCCAGGGTCTACACTCTGCTCGAGGTTGGAGTTAAATGGTGCCAGGGTCTACACTCTGCTCCAGGCTGGAGTTAAATGGTGCCAGGGTCTACACTCTGCTCCAGGCTGGAGTTAAATGGTGCCAGGGTCTACAGTCGACTCCAATCTTGAGTTAAATTGTGCCAGGGTCTACACTCTTTTCGAGGCTGGAGTTAAATGGTGCCAGGGTCTACACTCTGCTTCAGGCTGGAGTTAAATGGTGCCAGGGTCTACACTCTCCTCTAGGCTGGAGTTAAATGGTGCCAGGGTCTACACTCTCCTCGAGGCTGGAGTTAAATGGTGCCAGGGTCTACAGTCGACTCCAGTCTTGAGTTAAATTGTGCCAGGGTCTACACTCTTTTCGAGGCTGGAGTTAAATGGTGCCAGGGTCTACACTCTCCTCGAGGCTGGAGTTAAATGGTGCCAGGGTCTACACTCTGCTCCAGGCTGGAGTTAAATGATGCCAGGGTCTACAGTCGACTCCAGGCTGGAGTTAAATTGTGCCAGGGCCTGCCATTTTTGATATGCCACAGTTTGATATATCCCCTTCGTCTTTTTAAAGACCCAAAGGGAGAGAGTAATAATATGTGATTGTGCCCAAGCTATTTTGGGAACATGTTTGCAGACGCTATTGTGAAACAGACAAGAAAAGCTCAACCCGTGAAATCTTAATTCAACCACGATAATACGTCAAGGGAGAAAAGAAAAGTGAACATTAATCTCGATGAAAGCACCTCGTGGTCAAAATGGTTGAAATCAGACTAGGATCTTACAATGTTATTCCACATCATCATGTACATTGCTTTATTTATACATCAATACGTGGGCAATTCATAATGTAGCTTATAGTGATTCTAGTGTAGTCTGTCGTTTCTAGCTTGGTGTTTATTGTGTACATATTGTATGTGGATTGTCTAAATTCTGTGTCTTTATAGTTTGTCCATATATTCTGTTCATTGTCTGTGTATTCTGTTTATTGTCTGTATACTCTGTGTATTCTGTGTATTCTGTATTCTGTATTCTGTTCTGTGTATTCTGTCTATATATTTTATCCGTATGTTCTGTTTATTGTCTGTGTATTCTGTATATTGTCAGTGTATTCTGTTAATTGTCTGTATATTCTGCTTATTGTGGCAGCACCATTGCAATGAGTCAAATTCCTGCATATGCAAATGAATTTGGTGAATAAAGGGGATTCTGCCTGTATCCCTGTGGTGTTCTGCCGACTGCCAACAAAATGTTCTAATCAGACAGTATGCAAATTAGAGGGGATGCCCTTTTGCGTGATGCAATTTGGAATGCATTTGGTACAGCCCTTATCATGACCCCAAGGTGAACCCAACAGGGTTACGGCGCAAGGTTTTGTCTAGTTCCCAGTTTGTTCCAGGGACGTCCCCGAGAATAATTGTATGGCTTTCTTTGGCCATTGTGACGTGGTAGTTTTGGACGTTTTGTCTAGTTCCCAGTTTGTCGTTTTAGGACATTCTTTGGACGTATCATGGTCCCCTGGAGGTTTTGTCTAGTTCCTGGTTTGTCCCAGGGATGTTTTTAGGACGTTCTTGGGATGTTGTGACATGGTCCCCTGAAGGTTCTTGGGACATGGTGTCATGCCGCCCTGGAGGTTTTTGTCATGTTATGGTCCCAGGTGTCCCAAAACATTATAATTAAAGTAAAGAAATGGTAGGGGGGTTTAAGGTAGGTGATACGCTGTTCAGCTAAAATAGTGTCAAAATTGTCATCAATGACAATGTTTGATACAATCACTTGACTTTTCAATATAGTATTGACTTTTCAATATGACCCCACCTGGGATTGGAAGTCACAACCTCTGGAATTAGCATATGCTGATCTTTCTGCTGCGCCACAATGTCTGTGGAAGTACAGAAGTCCCCTACACATTCATTACCTATAATACATCTCTGCACTTAGCAAAACATCTGCACTGCCATTTATCAATTAATCTGACTTTTCTCCCATTGATTTCATTTACTTGTTTCAGCTATTTGAGTTTGGGTTTTCAGTATAGTTATATAATGTTGATGGGGCGTAATATTCTGTTTTAATGTTACTCCTGAATAACTATGATGAATAGACTCTGTTTTCCTCCTCATTGTATTTTTCAAAAAAGCTGAGATTTACTTAGAAGTGAAAAGTGTAGGAAAAGGCCTACAGGTGAAATCAGTCATTGCAGACATGGTGGTGTAGCAGGAATATTGGAATTCCAGGAACCAGGAGATTGTGAGTTTAAATCCAAGGTGAGGACATGTTATATAATAATGACTGTATGAATAAACATACACATTGTAATAAAAACCTACAGGAGACCATGTCAATGTGTGTCAAATATCTAAGTTTAAAACACTATGTCCTTAGCATTGCCAAAATACAAAAGAGCTGTGACTGGATCAGTGGTTCACCAATCAGGGCCTTGATAGACAATGACACAACGTCCCAAGAACAATCAGGGGACCTTCAGTGTCCGAAAGGTCTGGCCACAAGACTCGTCTGAAGTTGGTACAGCCTTTTCTGTCAACTTCTATCCGTACAATCTGAATGGTTTGGGCTACACACTAATATCATCCCTCTGTGTACACCTGAGACTCTCTCGATTGTGTTCTCCGTTTTGCTAGGACACCCACAAGCCTCACAAGACTAGTCTGAAGGTCCCCGATACCAGTTTTAAAAAATGAATGGAAGTATATATGGAGATAGTTAACAAAATGTTACTTAGGGCCATTCAAAAGGCTTGGGATGGATCTGACTGAATCTTTGGGTATTGATGTGGATCCACACAAACAGATGAGATAATGAGAAGTGCCTCCTCAATCTCATAAAGTTCAGAGACTGATGATCTGCCATAGTGTGAATCAATCTGAATGATCATACAGGATCTCTGATTAAATTATGTCATCTTAAGTCTAGAGACTGTATTGCATGTGTTAACTTCATGCAGGAGAGAGGAGAGAGGCAGACATGATTATATTGTAAATCATTTCAGTTTGACCTTTCATGCCAACCTTTTAATTTAAAAAAATTGTTCTCCACAATTTCCATCTGGTCTCCTCGCTATAACTCACCAACGTGCTTGGGTCAAAGGTCGAGTCATGCAGCCTCTGGTAAAATGACCCGCCAACCCGCCCACTTCATCCGGAAGCCAGCCGCACCAATGTGTCGGAGGAAACACTGTTCACCTGACAACCAGGGTCAGCTTGCAGGAGCCTGGCCCACCACAAGGAGTCGCTAGAGCACGATGAGCCAAGTAAAGCCCCCCAGGCTAAACCCTCCCCTAATCCGTACAGCGCTGGGCCAATAGCGCACCGCCCTATTGTGAAAAAAATACTAGTCATGCAGTAGAAAGGCAAAAGAGTACATATATATTATTATAGATTAGAGATATTTCCGCATTAACAGTGACACTGGTATTCAGAGCAGTATGACTAGCCATGGCCCAAAGACTGACTGGACTGTACCAGAGTAAGTTCCCCACTGCAAGGCCCCCCTTAGCCTTGTAAATGTTCTTGTTTGTTAAAATACAAAAATCCTGATCCCCGTAACACAATGTGTCCCCACCAATGTCAGAGACGCTCCTACGCCCCAGTGTGGCAGTGACGTACATAACCTGTAGTGTTAAGCATATCCCCACTTTGCAGAGGGAGATTCTCTGAAGGTTATCTCCTGACCCCTCCTGTCTCAGCCTCCAGTATTTATGCTGCAGTAGTTAATGTGTCGAGGGGCTAGGGTCAGTTTGTTATATCTGGAGAACTTCTCCTGTCCTATCCGGTGTCCTGTGTGAATTTAAGTATGCTCGCTCTAATTCTCTCTTTCTTTCTCTCTTTCTTTCTCTCGGAGGACCTGAGCCCTAGGACCATGCCTCAGGACTACCTGACATGATGACTCCTTGCTGTCCCCAGTCCACCTGGCCATGCTGTTGATCCCGTCTCAACTGTTCTGCCTGTGATTATTATTATTTGACCATGCTGGTCATTCATGAACATTTGAACATCTAGGCCATGTTCTGTTATAATCTCCACCCGGCATAGCCAGAAGAGGACTGGCCACCCCACATAGCCTGGTTCCTCTCTAGGTTTCTTCCTAGGTTTTGGCCTTTCTAGGGAGTTTTTTCCTAGCAACTGTGCTTCTACATCTGCATTGCTTGCTGTTTGGGGTTTTAGGCTAGGTTTCTGTACAGCACTTTGAGATATCAGCTGATGTACGAAGGGCTATATAAATACATTTGATTTGATTTGATTGATCTGTTTCTTGACATTAAATCTAATAGGCAGGTTTTTTTGTGGATTGTTGGCTTTCTGAGAAATAATCTCTCGTCTCTCTGCTCTAATGTTACAGAGTTTTCTCTGAATCCAACTTTGGGCAAGGAAGCGGTAAACAGGACGCTTTCCTTCAAGGTCTATAAATATCCCTGAAAGCATTAAACCCTAAAAGCATTCAAATCACTCTCCCCCAGGGGTCTGCAGACTGAAATATGTCTAATAAGAAAGGAGACTGTCCGGAAACTCAATTTATGAGACAAAGGGAGACAAAGGGAGAATTTAAGCGCAATTAGATGGTCACCTACTGTAGACCAGTAAACTGTGGTCACTCTGAGTGGTAAGTGGTTTTCTGGGAGTAGACTTTTCCCTAGCCTGAAGAACATCCCATCTAGTGGAGTAAAGGAAAATTGACCAGCGACAATAAGGTGATGAATTAAACGCCTTAAAGGGAGTACATACTCTTTCTTCCCCATAACCTGCTTAATTACCCTGAAAAAAAATATAAAGTGCTGGTATCATGTTTCATGAGCTGAAGTAAAAGATCCCAGAAATGTTCCATATGCACAAAAAGCTTATTCCTCTCACATTTTGTGCACAAATTTGCTTAAATCCCTGCTAGTGAAATTTTTTATCCTTTGTCAAGATAATCCATCCATCTGAACGGTGTGGCATATCAAGAAGCTGATTAAACAGAATGGTCATTACACAGGTGCACCTTGTGCAGGGGGTCAATAAAAGGCCACTCTAAAATGTGCCATTTTGTCACTCAACGCAATGCCACAGATGTCTGAAGTTTTGAGGGAGCGTGTAATTGACATGCTGACGGCAGGAATGTCCACCAGAGCTGCATCCAGATAATTAAATGTTAATTTCTCTACCATAAGCTGCCTCCAATGTCGTTTTAGACAATTTGGCAGTACGTCCACCGGCTTCACATCCGCAGACCACATATAACCACGCCAGCCCAGGACCTCCACATCCTGCAGGATAGTCAGGGGGGTGCTGAGGAGTATTTCTGTCTGTAATAAAGCCCTTTTGTGGGGAAAAACTACTTTTGATTGGGTGGGCCTGGCTCATGCCCTCTCAGGCCCACCCATGGCTGTGCCCCTGCCCAGTCATGTGAAATCCATAGATTAGGACCTAATTTATTTATTTATTTTCACTGATTTCCTTATATGAACTGTAACTGAGCAAAATGTTAGAAATTGTTGCAAGTTGCGTTTATATATTTTTTTCAGTATAGATCCTTAATTAAGAATTTGGTTTGGTTGTGTTTTAGCTATACATGCCATGATAAACTCATCAAGTACTGAGAGTACAGTACATCTAGAAAAGGGACCTTTCCCATTACACGTGAATCACTTCAAACGGAAGAGGACATAATAGAAAGCCAATGGAAGAGGTTATAAAGTGAACACAGAGAAGACAAGAGACGTTGACATTTGTGTTTCATAAGGAAACTGTTATCCAGTGGGTGGTCACTGAGCCCCACACAGTCAGGTCCAGGAGGCCCAAGCCAATTACCACAATCTGGTGTTCTGTTGACAGCCTCTTTAATATTGCTGTGGCAGCCGCCGAGCTGCAGACACTAGATTAGGAGTAAATTATGTTTCTGTGAGGATGAATCCGTCTCGCCCTGCCAGCATGTCTGTTGTCAGGGGAGGACTGCCAAAGAAAAGTAAAGTGGAGAGAGACAATCTGTATCTAATGCTCAATGATTACAGACCTGTGTTTTTGACATGTCCCACCTTGCACTCTCTGTGACTTCTGGAAGATTTTAACCGACTTAACGCCAACATCTCTCCAAGTTTTCACCATCATTGTAAAGCCGTAGTTATTTTTGTTGGTGTGACAAAGTCATTCCTGAAGATTATAATTAATTTAATGTGATTAGTGATTCACCCTCATTTTAAGGTCAACTTTTTTACATGAACTGAACTCTCATTTTAACATGGTGAAACTATTCATGTTTTCAAAAGAAACATTGAACATTTAATAGTCAAATCGTATTGTAAAAGCAGGTGAGCTGCTTCTACTCTTTTTGGCCATTTTCTGGTGATTTGTGGTGGAAAACTGAGCGGATCGAGCATAACACCCATAGATACTGTAGACAGGCTAGAAATGGTTTAATAATTTAACATTTTTGGGGGGTGAATCATACATTCAATTGCCACACCCTGTTTCCCTGTTCAAGATCTGCATTTGGTTGTGGTGCACGCTATGTCGTCTTGAGGAGGCGATAAAGTCATTTTTTCAAAGCGTGTAGCTCCCTGTACAATTTTATTTAGGAAACCTACGGTGGCTGCACTGGGGAAAAACTGAAAAGATTTCTTGATCAGAGATGGACTGGCCACCTCACCAAGGTGTCAGTAATTTTGAAATCAAGTGACAACATCACAGAGATGCTCGGTGAAATCGAATGTACTCGTACATATGGCACAAATGTGAGACTCGAGGCCACCGGCTTATTGAAAGCAGTGACATAGCCAAGCTTTACGTTTATTGCTAACATGATGACTCACAAAATCAAAGTTACTGCAGTCTGAAGCTATTGATCTGCACAACGGTGTCAAACCTGTCTGCAGTACGTAGAAAAACTGCCATGTGATCCTGAATTCAAAAAGCCTTGGAAATGCAAAGAAAGCACACCAGCGCCAAGCTGTTCTGGGACAATTGTAATTTTCCTAAGTCCCTCTTTGTGGCCCCTGACTCGGGCTGTTGCATGACCGTATTACCGCCACACAGTTGGTCACGAGTCATGAAGGCAGTCAAATTCCACATGACCGTTTAGTCACGGTAATCAGGCTTCTCCAAGCTCTGATGCTGCTGGTCATTAGTGGCCTACCAAACTTGCTCACTCCCTCTAATCACTCTGTCACCAATGAAAATGTAATAAAAAAATCGAATGAAACACTTCATGAGAGCCCATGAGCTCATGTTGCACAACATTTCTATAGGCTATGCAATTGCGTGAGAAAACAGAGTGATGGCTGCTAATAAAAAGAGGAGGATCCCATCAGCTTTCTATAGGCTAGGCCTACTATATTTGTTTCTCAACTTTCCTCATATTAAGCACATTACTTATATTTACAACAGGAGTATAGCCTACCTGGCTGGTATGAAAATAAATCACAGGGAAAAGTGTCCTCCATTCGCTATTTAAGTGCATAGATGACATGTATTTTTTCCCGCTGCCCCTGTTTCGATACAGGTGCATGATAACGGTCCATTCTAAATCAAAACAAATGTCAAACACATTATTTAGTAAAGACAAGATTAAATCAAGACTAGTCTGATGGGTCTAAACCCAAGAAGTTCTGGAAAATGGCTAAAGACCTGGAGAACCCTCCTCCTCACAGCTGTCCATGTCCCTTAATGTTGATGATGTGGTTGTTACTGACAAGAAGCACATGGCTGAGCTCTTTAATCACCACTTCATTAAGTCAGGATTCCTATTTGACTCAGCCATGCATCCTTGCCCGTCCAACATTTCTTCATCTCCCACCCCTTCTAATGCGACAAGCCCTGATGCTTCTCCCTCTTTTTCCCCTGACCCGCTACAAAGTTTCTCCCTGCAGGCAGTCACAGAGTCCGAGGTGCTAAAGGAGCTCCTGAAACTTGGAGATGTCAGATGGTTTAGACTATTTCTTCTTTAAGGTTGCTGCCCCTTTCATTGCCAAGCCTATCTCTGAACTTTTTAACCTGTCTCTCCTCTCTGGGGAGGTTCACATTGCTTGGAAGGCAGCCACGGTTTGTCCTTTATTTAAAGGGGGAGATAAAGCTGATCCTAACTGTTACAGGCCTATTTTTTATTTTGCCCTGTTTATCAAAAGTGTTGGAAAAACTTGCCAATGATCAATTGTCTGGCTTTCTTGATGTCTATAATATTCTCTCTGGTATGCAATCTGTTTTCCGCTCAGTTTATGGATGCATCACTACAGCCTTAAAGGTCCTCAATGATGTCACCATTTCCCTTGATTCTAAGCAATGTTGTGCTGATATTTTTATTGACTTGGCCAAAGCTTTCGATACGGTAGACCATTCCATTCTTGTGGGCCGGCTAAGGTGTATTGGTGCATCTGAGGGGACTTGGGCCTGGTTTGCTAACTACCTCTCACAAAGAATGCAGTGTATAAAGTCAGAACATCTGCTGTCTCAGCCACTGCCTGTCACCAAGGGAGTACCCCAAGGCTCAATCCTAGGCACCACACTCATCTCAATTTACATCAACAACATAGCTCAGTCAGTAGGAAGCTCTCTCATCCATCAAATGCTCTACAACAAAGCTTTCTTAGTGTGCAATAAACTTTCTCTACCCTTAACCTTGTTCTGAACACCTCCGAAACAAAAGTAATGTGGTTTGGTAAGAAGAATGCCTCTCTTCCCACAGGTGTGACTACTACCTCTGAGGGTTTAGAAGTACTTGGGAGTATGGCTAGATGGTACACTGTCATTCTCTCAGCACATATCAAAGCTGCAGGCTAAAGTTAAATCTAGACTTGGTTTCCTCTTCTTAATCACACCTCTTTCACCCCAGCTTTCAAACTAACCCTGATTCAGATGACCATCCTACCCATGCTAGATTAGGGAGACATAGTTTATAGATCGGCAAGTAAGGGTGCTCTTGAGCGGCTAATGTTCTTTACCATTCGGCCATCAGATTTGCCACCAATGCTCCTTATAAGACACATCACTGCACTCTATTCTCCTCTGTAACCTGGTCATCTCTGTATACCCATCGCAAGACCCACTGGTTGATGCTTATTTATAAAACCCTCTTACGCCTCACTCCCCCCATCTAAGATATCTACTGCAGCCTTCATCCTCCATATACAACACCCGTTATACTAGTACCATTCTGTTAAAGGTCCCCAAAGCACACACATCCCTGGGTCGCTCCTCTTTTCAGTTTGCTGCAGCTAGCGACTGGAACGAGCTGCAACAAACACTTAAACTGGACCGTTTATTCTCAATCTCTTCATTCAAAGACTCAATCATGGACACTCTTACTGACAGTTGTGGCTGCTTTGCGTGATGTATTGTTGTCTCCACCTTCTTGCCCTTTGTGCTGTTGTCTGTGCCCAATAATGTTTGTACAATATTTTGTGCTGCTACCATTTTGTGTTGCTACCATGTTGTTGTCATGTTGTGTTGCTACCATGCTGTGTTGTCATGTGTTGCTGCCTTGCTATGTTGTTGTCTTAAGTCTCTCTTTATGTAGTGTTGTGTTGTCTCTCGTGTTTTAACCTGATATATATTTTATTTTTTATTTTTTATTACAGCCCCAGTCCCAGCAGGCCTTTTTCCTTTTGGTATAGGCCATCATTGTTATTAAGAATTTGTTCTTAACTGACTTGCCTAGTTTCAATAAAGGTTAAATAAATTTAAATTATCGCAACCAAAGTGGACAAATAACTTAAAATGAAGCACATTAATCTGCTTTACAAGTGGTGTAGAGCCTAACTGGCATATGTATATAAGCAGCGCGTGAGTTTCAAGTTTGTGGAAGATAATTTTCACCATAAAAATGCACCTTTATAATAAAAGCATTACTTGCATAATTGCATTTTCGGTCACTTTTGAGAATTATGTTTTACACTAATGGAACATTGACGCTTATAGCCTACTGCCATGTGTGCATTGCTGCGTTTATAATGTGACGAAATAACCTAATAGTTTATCAACATTTTAAAACGGATAGCACCCTTTTTTTCTCCCAATGTTCGCCTAAAAAGACATACCCAAATCTAACTGCCTGTAGCTCAGGACCTGAAGCAAGGATCTGCATATTCACCGATCCTGTAGAGGTGTTAAGCTAAACGTCACAGGTTTGTAATATTTTGGGATCTTTCGCATCTCACAACCGTACCAGACTATGTTTGGAATATTTATTTACATTTATTTCTCGCACAGAATTGAATAGGTGAACTTTGAACTGTGGGGGATAATAGATTGACATAGGCTAGTGCTTTTGTTGTTTGATAGGCCTACTCATCTTGTTGGCTGATGAAAAAATATCTTCAATACGCACCTCGGAACTGGATAAAGATGAGCGCAGTTGCGTCCCGGATGTGTAACTAGCCGGTGAAAAAGACCCGATCACGTGAGTGAGAGAGGCTTCGAATTGCGCAGCACACTCAGGGAGAAAGGCACAACGCAGCATTTTTTTAGGGAGCCTTACCGACACAAAGGGGATGCCTCCGTGAAATTTGAGGCATTATCAAGTGCTTGTCACATTGTGAATGAGAGACTATTGGAGTGTAGCAAATAATCTTTAGAGTCTCATCATGCAGCCTTACAATGTATTAAAAATCAAAACATATAGCCCAATGTTTGTAGAACAACTAAATCTACATTAATTACTCTAAATGAAGCATATAGGAAGACCTATTTCTTTGTTAACCGCTAAACACAGAATAGCCGAATATGCTCACTCCCTCAAATCGTTTGGAGAAAAAAAAACGAATTTATTCAGCTTTGTTCAATTGTATTCTTCATACTATCAAATAATATAAAATAATGTCACGCAATTACAAGAAAATCTTGTCTCCTAAATGAACTATTGTAGCCCACAGCCATTTGACATAGCCACATCAGGATCTAATATAAGGACAACTCAGAGTATGCTATTCTATTCTTCTGAAATAGACTACATTTTCTTCATATCATGCTTCTTTAGACCTGTCTAAAATAAATAATCAGTGGTAGAAAAATAACCCAACTGTCCTACTTGAGTAAAAGTAAAGATATGTTAATAGAAAATGACTCAAGTAAAAGTACAATTCACCCAGTAAAATACTACTTGAGTAAAAGTCTAAAAGTATTTGGTTTTAAATATAGACAAGTATCAAAAGTAAATGTAATTGATCAAATGTACTTAAGTATCAAAAGTAAAAGTATAAATCATTTGAAATTCCTTATATTAAGCAAACCAGAAGGCACCATTTTCTTTTTTATATATTTTTTATATAGATAGCCAGGGGCACACTCCAACACTCAGACATCATTTACACGTAGCCAGGGGCACACTCCAACACTCAGACATCATTTACACGTAGCCAGGGGCACACTCCAACACTCAGACATCATTTACACGTAGCCAGGGGCACACTCCAACACTCAGACATCATTTACACGTAGCCAGGGGCACACTCCAACACTCAGACATCATTTACACGTAGCCAGGGGCACACTCCAACACTCAGACATCATTTACACGTAGCCAGGGGCACACTCCAACACTCAGACATCATTTACACGTAGCCAGGGGCACACTCCAACACTCAGACATCATTTACACATAGCCAGGGGCACACTCCAACACTCAGACATCATTTACACGTAGCCAGGGACACACTCCAACACTCAGACATCATTTACACGTAGCAAGGGGCACACTCCAACACTCAGACATCATTTACACGTAGCCAGGGGCACACTCCAACACTCAGACATCATTTACACGTAGCAAGGGGCACACTCCAATACTCAGACATCATTTACACGTAGCAAGGGGCACACTCCAATACTCAGACATCATTTACACGTAGCCAGGGGCACACTCCAACACTCAGACATCATTTACACATAGCCAGGGACACACTCCAACACTCAGACATAATTTACACGTAGCCAAGGACACACTCCAACACTCAGACATCATTTACACATAGCCAGGGGCACACTCCAACACTCAGACATCATTTACACATAGCCAGGGGCACACTCCAACACTCAGACATCATTTACACGTAGCCAGGGACACACTCCAACACTCAGACATCATTTACACGTAACCGGGGACACACTCCAACACTCAGACATCATTTACACGTAACCGGGGACACACTCCAACACTCAGACATCATTTACACGTAACCGGGGACACACTCCAACACTCAGACATCATTTACACGTAGCCAGGGACACACTCCAACACTCAGACATCATTTACACGTAGCCGGGGACACACTCCAACACTCAGACATAATTTACTAACAAAGCATTTGTGTTTGGTGAGTCATCCAGGTCAAAGGCAGTATGGATGACCAGGGATGTTCTCTGTTTAGTGAGTCATCCAGGTCAAAGGCAGTATGGATGACCAGGGATGTTCTCTTGATAAGTGCTTGAATTGGACACTTTTCCTGTCCTGCTAAGCATTCTAAATATAACAAGTACTTTTAGGTGTCAGTGTAAAAAGTACAGTGTAAGTGTCAGAGTAAAAAGTACATTATAGTCTTTAGGAATGTAGTGAAGTAAAAATAAAAGTTGTGAAAATAAAAATAGTAAAGTACAGATACCAAAAAAATCTACTTAAGTAGTACTTGAAAGTATTTTTACTTAAGTACTTTACACCCCTGTAAATAATGGAGTAGGCTATATTACATGGATTTATTGTGAAGGTGTAGGCTATATTACATGGATTTATTGTGATGGTGTAGGCTATATTACATGGATTTATTGTGATGGTGTAGGCTATATTACATGGATTTATTGTGATGGTGTAGGCTATATTACATGGATTTATTGTGATGGTGTAGGCTATATTACATGGATTTATTGTGATGGTGTAGGCTATATTACATGGATTTATTGTGATGGTGTAGGCTATATTACATGGATTTATTGTGATGGTGTAGGCTATATTACATGGATTTATTGTGAAGGTGTAGGCTATATTACATGGATTTATTGTGAAGGTGTAGGCTATATTACATGGATTTATTAGACTTTTCTAAAATGGCTTGTAGGCCATATGTGGAAGCCAGGAGATGCTAAATGTTTTTATGTTAATTAACGGTCAATTACCGTGAGACCGACAGTTATTTTCTTGACAATCACCTCTTATGAAATTTCGTGAACACCTGACCGCATGACTGGACAATAGCCCAGGTGTAACAAAACTAGAGCCTGTAGGACCTGCCTTGTTGATAGTGTTGTTTAAAAAGGCAGAGCTGCGCTTTTATTATGGACAGACTTCTCCCCATCTTAGCTACTGTTGCTCAATTTCCACATTACCCATAATAAGTTTTAGTTGAGGTTCAGGGTTTAGTGAATGATTTGTCCCAAATACAATGCTTTTAGTTTAAAAAATATATATATTTAGGACTAACTTATTTCTTGCCACCCATTCTGAAACTGACTGCAGCTCTTTGCTAAGTGTTGCAGTGATTTCACTTGCTGTGGTTACTGATGTGTATAGTGATGAGTCATCAGGACACAAGCTTTACTCAGAGCTGTGGCATGTCATTTTTGTAAAGATTGAAAAAAGTAAGGGGCCTCTGCCTGGATTATGTTGGAGAGGCTTCCATTAAAGAACACCCTCTGCGTTCTGTTGGACAGGTAACTCTTCATCCACAACATAGCAGGGGGTGTAAAGTCAAAACACATAGCGTTTTTCCAGCAGCAGATTATGATCCTTCATGTCAAAAGCTGCACAGAAGCCTAACAAAGCTCCCATAATCTTTTATCATCAATTTCTCTCAGCCAATCATCAGTCATTTGTGTAAGTGCTGGACATGTTGAATTGCCCTTCCCTAAAAGCGTGCTGAAAATATGTTGTTAATTTGTTTACTGTGAAATAGCATTATATTTGGTCAAACATTCCAGAAGTTACTGGAATTTACTAAGGGTTGGTAACGGGCTAATTGATCATCTGTTTGAGTCAGTAAAGGGGGCTTTGCTATTCTTGGGTAGCGGAATGACTTTAGCTTCCCTTCAGGCCTGAGAGCACACCCTTTCCTGTAGGCTTAGATTGAAGATATGGCAAATAGGCCTTTGCTTTTTACTTCAATGCATGTTAGATTTATCTGTGCGTCTTAATGTCATTGCTTGCTTTAGTGGTTCTAATTGCTATTGATAGATATACAGCTATGCGTTATTTTATAGCTATAGGGACAATGACCAATGTAGCCTATTGATTGTCCTCTGAGGTGAGCCCTGGCGCAGTGCTGCTATTGTCCTGGCTGTCACTTTGGTGGTGCTGAAATTGGCAGTGCATCCCTTCATCACGCCTTCTGTCCATGGTCCATCTTGGGCTACCAGTCTTCGTGAGTCTTCTCTTCAACATCGAGTGCTTTCTTGTGTGCAAAAGGACAGTTGTTGTGTATGTGGCTACAGTTCAGATAAGTCTCCATTTAGTTCAATTCTG
The DNA here is from genome assembly GCF_002021735.2 of Oncorhynchus kisutch. Classification (NCBI taxonomy): domain Eukaryota; kingdom Metazoa; phylum Chordata; class Actinopteri; order Salmoniformes; family Salmonidae; genus Oncorhynchus; species Oncorhynchus kisutch. Next base: position 36,220,017 of record NC_034200.2, read on the forward strand.
TATGTCGCAGTAGTATATGACCAATACCATGTGTAGCCTACTAGAAGAAGTAGGCAAACATTCAGTCTGCTATCATTAATTTGCATTGCACAGTCATTGTGTGACAGGCTACTGTAAAAATGAAATCATTACTATGACAACGACACACAGCCGACGCTCCCTGCTGTCTTGCTATAGCATCTGTTTGTTGCCCTCTGAATTTGGCATTTACTCTTATTGGCGGCAGATTTAAAATGGCTACTGTCATGTAGGACATTTCACATCAGCTATGAAAAACATATTGCGTACCTGAAGAAGTGGCAGCTTGGCTTACAATTTTTTTTTTTTACCTTATTTAACTATGCAAGTCAGTTAAGAACAAATTCTTATTTTCAATATCAGCCTAGGAACAGTGGGTTCCTAGGCTGTGGGCCTTGTTCAGGAGCAGAATGACAGAATTGTACTTTGTCAGCTTGGGGGTTTGAACTTGCAACCTTCCGGTTACTAGTCCAACACTCTAACCACTAGTCTACCCTGCCACCCCTATAAGGTTATGCTCATTGTGTAGTGTCACAAATCTGACAGAAATGTAGACTTTAGTTATAATTATTGAAGTTGAAGACTGTAAGAATCTCAGATAGCCTTGTGGTGCTCATCCTGTCCAGCGGATCTGTGGGTGTTGGTAGGCGCAAATTATGCATTTCCGATACACTTGTATGTCGTAGTGCGGGGCATATCTTTCTTGTGTTATTCTATTAAAAATAATGGTTGTTGTATGGCTACATTTCAGATACTTTTTTGTAAATTTGAACAGCAGAGCTCTAAAGCAATACTAGTTGTTTAAAATGCCCCCTCACGCATGTCATCCTGGAGCCGAGTCTGAGCTTTGAACCTATCAATACCCGCCATCTCCTAGAGCAGTCTAACCTCATTCACTAATGGAGACATTCCACCCTGTCAGCAGCCATCGTGTCACATCCTGGTCCCTCGAGGAGCGTTCAAGATGAGGATGAGTGGAATTAATGAATAACACAAAGCTTTGTTGATGAGGCAAGTCTGTGAATTCACTCAATTCAGTCTCCGAGTCCTGTCAATGCAGCGTTCTCTTAGGGCAGCTCCATGTGTTTCAGAAGGGTTCGTATAGCCATGGGCTATGGCTAGGTCATTCCCCACCATCAAGCTGTTCTGTCACATACAGTCGACTGGAAATGCAATTCGCCATTTCATAATGAGCGTCTGTGAATGTACCATCTTCACTATGGTTGATGGACAGGCAGCTTGAGACCACAGAGACTTCTGCCAGACTGTATATGGAGGCCTTTTTTTATTTCTGTTATTTACTTTAACATTTCAGCGGGACAAATTAGCCTCATTCCCAAATGACGGTTTGTCGTACCAAAGCGGCGGACAAATAACGCTTTTTTATAGTCTGAAACTCGGGAGAGATGAGATACTAGCCGGGGGCTCTGTGACACAACTATTTATCCTCTCTTTGCTTATTCCTCTGTTTGACAGTGTTTTATTTTTATCTATTGGAGATAAATTGGGGATGGATGGAACCGTTCTACACTGTTGGGAGTCAACCGGAGAACACACCTCCAGAGATTTACAGCTTCAGAACTGTGATGATAAATAAAACACAACCCTTTTGGTCGTCAGACTCAGAAGACAACGTTGTAGAGTACAGTCTTTACATTTTTACATTTTTTTTTCAATTCTGAGCGATAACTTTAAGTAATCCTTATGACATATTTGACAGAATAATGCAACATCTAGCCTACGCTTTGTGAATATTCACTTGGAAATGAGCAAGGCAGCCGATTCCTATTTTATTCTCAATAATACAATATAATAGGATGACTACTCGAATCTGGCATTTCAATTTGACAAAAATGGAAGACTATGAGTTGCTAAAGTGAAAAGTAAAAAGAAAAACAGACAAGAGTCAGCTACTACTTTTGAAATGAAGTATTTCTCATGTAAATTACAAACATGGGTTTGTTAGTGATGATATACTATAGCAGGGTTCCCCAACTGGCGGCCCGCAAGCCAAATTTGGCTCGCGGGTGATTTTATTTGGCCCCCAAATAATAGACGTGAAATACTGAAAAAACACTAGCAAATCACCTCCAAATTATTTTCATTTTGGAAATCTGTTCCAAAATATTCCTATGCACAATAGAGAGATATACAGTACGTGATCGTCTATAAATGTTTGCGCTTCTTGCAGTCAATCTGCAGTCTACAAATGATTTGTAATTATGTTGCGGACCCCTGACCATCCGCTCAAGAAAAAAAAAACTTTCCTCAGCTGAATCTAGATGATGATTGCTGCACTACAGGCATGTATGTCACAGAGAGAAAAGTTTGGTTTATATCTTTGCCACAATAAAAAAAAATCAATACCTGTTGATAACCAACCGAAAGCCTTTAGAAATCTGAAAGCCGCTACTCTCCTCTACATCTTCAGCAAGGGATGATAAGGGAAGTGAAGGAGGCAGTGAGGTAAAAAACAAAACAATATTTATGTTGTTTATATTCTCCTCTCGTGGTGCTGAGACATGGTTGAGAAAAGGTTGAGATGAGGTTGAGACAAGGTTGAGATGAGGTTGAGGCGAGGATGAGCCGAGGTTGAGCAGAGGTTGAGATGAGGTTGAGCCGAGGTTGACATGAGGTTGAGCCGAGATTGAGATGCGGCTGAGCCGAGGTTGAGACGAGGTTGAGATGAGATTGAGACGAGATTGAGATGAGGTTGACACAAGATTGATATGAGGTTGGGTTGAGGTTGAGACGAGGTTGAGCCGAGGTTGAGATGAGGTTGAGCCGAGGTTGAGATGAGGTTGAGCCGAGGTTGAGCCGAGGTTGAGATGAGGTTGAGCCGAGGTTGAGACGAGGTTGAGATGAGGTTGAGACAAGATTGATATGAGGTTGGGTCGAGGTTGAGACGAGGTTGAGCCGAGGTTGAGATGAGGTTGAGCCGAGGTTGAGCCGAGGTTGAGACGAGGTTGAGATGAGGTTGAGACGAGGTTGAGAATGCAAGGCAATGTTTTGCCGGACTGATCCGGATGTGTCTTAGTGATACCTTTTTCGATGGGAGGGACCAGCCTGATCATGACTGTGTACGTGCCACTGCCACACTATCGCCTTCAAGCCTAAAATAACTGATACCGGCCCACATAACACAGTTCAATATGTAAGTAGGCCTTTACATTGTGCAAATATTTTTGTGTATGTATTGCTTATGCAAAAGATATGCCATATGCACTGTGTATCGTTAATGATACGGTACTGTATGCAGATACATGTACTTACAGAGATGGAATGTGTATGGGTGTTCACTGGACGATGCCCAAATAAACGTGAAAGCTGATCTTTAAGATGAGGCCTGCCCATGTGTATTCTAAAGACAGCATGCAGTACTCAAAGTTACATAGTAAATTGAGTAAACCAAAGACTCGAGTTCAGAGGAAAGAGTGGAGGAAAATAGAGATATATTGAGCTATACGTCATGATGGGCATGGCATCTGACGTGACCACTTGATGCAGCTTGTATGCAGCTTGCATTTTTTAAATGAGGGAGACTCTCGGGAGAAGCAGGAGGAAGTGGGAAGCTAACAATAATTAGGATAGTGACGGATGTGGAAATGATTTGAAGATTCCGTCGCTGGGCTTCTCTGAAGTGTAAAGTGCCTCCGTGAAGATGGAGACAGGGAGAGAAGGAAGAGCAGATGAATGGAAGGAGGGAGGAACGGAGGAGAGGCGAGGGAGGACAAACCTCCTTGGCTGTCACAGCAGCTAACACTCATTAGCAAAGCACCCCCCTTTGAAGCTGTTTATCTCTATTGCCACGTTTTCAGAGGATGGGCAGGGAAATTACAACACACGCACATATACACACACACACACCTAATACAGACTCACTCCCTGACCTGAGATATGTCTGTTTTCTTTATATTTTGGTTAGGTCAGGGTGTGACTAGGGTGGCTACGCTAGTTTTGTATTGTCTAGGGTTTTTGTATTGTCTAGGGTTTTTGTATGTCTAGGGTTTTTGTATGTCTAGGGTTTTTGTATGTCTAAGGTTTTTGTATGTCTAGGGTTTTGTAGGTCTAGGGGTTTTTGTAATTCTATGTTGGCCTTATATGGTTCCCAATCAGAGACAGCTGTTTATCGTTTATTGTCTCTGATTGGGGATCATATTTAGGTAGCCATTTCCCTTTGGTGTTTGTGGGATCTTGTTCTATATATATATATATATCCTATATTGGTCTATGTTTAGTTGCCTGTCTGCACTATTCGTATAGCTTCACGTTTCGTATGTGCTTGTTTGTTTTGTTTTGCTGAGTTTCGGTTTTATTAAAAACATGTGGACCTCTACTCACGCTGCGCCTTGGTCTCATCTTTATAACGAACGTGACATGAGGAGAGAGAGAGATAGAGAGAGAGAGAGTATAGAGGAAGCTTGCCTTGAAGCGCTGGGCATCTTGTTATGATGTGCATAGCACCCTACAGCATACCACCCTGCAGCATACCACCCTGCAGCATACCACCCTGCAGCATACCACCCTGCAGCATACCACCCTGCAGCATACCACTGCTGGCTTGCTTTTGAAGCTCAGCTGGGTTGGTCCTGGTCAGTTCCTGGATGGGAGACCAGCTGCTGCTGGAAGTGGTGTTGGAGGGCCAGTAGGAGGCACTCTTTCCTCTGGTCTAAATAAATATCCCAATGCCCCAGGGCAGTGATTGAGGACACTGCCCTGTGTAAGGTGCTGTCTTTTGGATGGGACGTTAAACGGGTGTCCTGACTCTCTGAGGTCATTAAAGATCCCATGGCACTTATCGTAGGGGTGTTAACCCTGGTGTCCTGGCTAAATTCCCAATCTGGCCCTTAAACCATCACGGTCACCTAATAATCCCCAGTTTATAATTGGCTCATTCATCCCCCTCCTCTCCCATGTAACTATTCCCCAGGTCGTTGCTGCAAATGAGAACGTGTTCTCAGTCAACTTACCTGGTAAAATAACGGATAAATAAATAAAAAAATTATCTGAATTAGAGTCACAGTATTATATCTAGGGAGGAGCGTCTTCTATGGAGGAACTTTCAATGTCTTTGAACTTCCAAGTTGGTTTAGCGTTGGACCAGAGCCAACAAGCTTGTGTGTGCAGAGCAGCACTAGAATTAAAAATACGTTTTACATTTTTTGTTGTTAATAAATCCAATATGAAACATGATAACTATAGTATACTTAACTAGCATTGAAAAAAAGTCATTGCTTTTTTCTCTAATTAAACATCTCTCCCAAATTTCTGAATCATGCTTGTAACGTTGTCAGTAGGTTACAGTAACCTATGCTTAAAGAGGGGGAGGGGCTACAGTAATCTATGCTTCAGAGGGGGAGGGGCTACAGTAAACTATGCTTCAGAAGGGGGGGGGCTACAGTAATCTATGCTTCAGAGGGGAGGGGCAGTTAGCCTAAACACACACACCCACTGACAGAGATGTTCAGCTGGCAGGCAGACGCTGGAATAAGTTTCTGAATAACAAAGTGAGGGCTTTGCATAGACACTTTATTGTGATTTTCGCGGGACTGGAAATAAATGCCTGGAATGTAAAATAACTTTATTAACGGGTTCCCATGCTTTTAAATCACTTTATTTTTCTGTTCGGTTTCTGTTCCTCAAATCATTTAGTTATTTTCCCATTTCCGGTTCTGTTCCCTGAACCGGTTCCAACCCTTGCTTCCCATGCAGGCTCCCTATATCTGGGCTAATTATTGTTACTAATCAATAGTGACAAACCTGGTTTTAACAACTTAGATGGAATGCTACTGAGGATGGTAGCTGACTCTATAGCCACTCATATCTGTCATATCTTTAATCTGAGCCTAGAGGAAGGTCTTTGTCCTCAGACCTGGAGGGAAGCCAAAGTCATTCTGCTACCCAAGAGTGGTAAAGCAGCCTTTACTAGTTCTAACAGCAGACCTATAAGCTTGCTGCCAGCTCTTAGCAAACTGTTGGAAAAAATTGTGTTTGACCAAATACAATGCTATTTCTCTGTAAACAAATTAACAACAGACGTTCAGCATGCTTATAGAGAAGGGCACTCAACATGTACTGCACTGACACAAATGACTGATGATTGGTTGAAATAAATTGATAATACGAAGATTGTGGGAGCTGTAATGTTAGCTTTCAGTGTAGCCTTTGATATTATTGTCCATAACCTGTTGTTGAAAAAACTTAAGTGCTATGGCTTTTAAACCTCTGCCATATAGTGGATTCAGAGCTATCTATCTAATAGAACTCAAAGGGTTTTCTTGAATGGAAGTGTCTCTAATGTCAAACATGTAAAGTGTGGTGTACCGCACGGCAGCTCTCTAGGCCCTCTACTCTTTTCTATTTTTACCTATGACCTGCCACTGGCATTAAACAAAGCATGTTGTCCTTGTATGCTGATGATTCAACTATATACGCATCAGCAACCACAGCTAATGAAGTCACTGAAACCCTTAAAAAAGAGTTGCAGTCTGTTTTGGAATGGGTGGCCAGTAATAAACTGGTCCTGAACATCTCTAAAACTAAGAGCATTGTATTTGGTACAAATCATTCCTTAAGTGCTAGACCTCAGCTGAATCTGGTAATGAATGGTGTAGCTGTTGAAGAAGTTGAGGAGACTAAACTACAAAATGATTGTGGTAAAAATGATGTGGGTAAAACGAAGCGCAAATTAAAAGTATGAATCTCTGAGTATCGTACCACCATTAGGTGCAAAAATTCGATGTATCCAGTTGTGGCCCACTTTTTGGAAGCAAACCACTCGATTTCGTCCCTACGTTATATCGGCATCGAACACTTCACCCTCCCTAGGAGAGGGGGTGACCTCGACAATTTATTGTTAAAATGCGAGGCTGAGTGGATCTTTAATTTAAAGATCCTTGCTCCCTTCGGTCTCAACGTAGACTTTGATCTGAAGCCATTCTTGTGATTATTGTGCTTTTGCTATTCATTGTAAATGTTTGCAGGCTTATGTAGCCAAATTGTATCTATGATCGTATGCTATCCATTTATGTTTTTTTGTATGTTATTTTAATATATGAGAATTAACCAATGATATCAGGCCACAACTGGCTATGATTACAGAGTCATCCCGCAGTGTTTGTCATTATACTCTGATGAAGACAGCTTGTCTGTCGAAACGTTGGACATAAATATTTTTGCATGTGAGCTCCTAGTGTGCGGCTCTCCTTTTCTTTTTCAAGTGTTCTACTCCGTTAGCCAGCACCTCGCCTAAATAGGTGTGTGTTTCTTTCGCCTAAAAGCTCAAAGATGATTTTAAGAATAGTGAAAGGACAAAGGGGGAATAAAAACACGCTTTTTTAATCTATAAAATATTAAATAGTTGCCACAAAGTTGTATCTTGTGTGCAGGGATGATTTTGCTTATTGTCGGGCCAGGATGATGAGCGACAGATCCCCTGCGTCAGGACAGAGCAGCACATTGCTCTTCTAAGGGAGGTATCTTAGGGAGTACTTGAGGGGGTCTTCTAAGGGAGGTGTCTTGGGGAGGTCTTTGTAATCTTCAAGGACTTGATGAGCCCTGCTTTTCAACAAACATGTTTGTGTGATAATAATATTCTATTGGTCAAAACTGGTTGCAACAACGTCATGAGGCCAGGCTGTATACTGGCTGTATAGGGACGTTTTGCCAATTTTTTTATTTTTATTTTTTTCCCATTATGTCTTGATTTGTCATGACAAATATATCTTTACCTGATTGTTACAGAGATTACTTGGTTGTAATCTGGTTATAACAGAGACAAATTGGTAGTAATCTCGTTATATAATGTCTTCGCAACCAAAAAGCCAGTTTGCAAACAGATAATTACACCATGTGACACATATTGCCACTAGGGTAATAGAGACAAGAGTGGGAATTGGGACAATGAGTCAATAAGTAGAGATGATTAGGGAGTGGCACTTTAAGATACTGAATAGGAAGTAGTGAAGAAGATAGAACAGGTAAGTGAAGCGGACAGGGAAGGAGGAAGATAAAACAGATACATTTAAACCAGTTCAGGTTTTGGCCTTGACATAGGCTTATTGATATCACCTATGTGATTGTGTTTCCAGCTAAAGCACAAACACCCCCAAATCAATAGCAAGGCCCTGTGGTAGGGTGCCAACACCAAGGCCCTGTGGTAGGGTGCCAACACCAAGGTCCTGTAGTTGGGTGCCAACACCAAGGCCCTGTGGTAGGGTGCCAACACCAAGGCCCTGTGGTACGGTGCCAACACCAAGGCCCTGTGATAGGGTGCCAACACCAAGGCCCTGTTGAAGGGTGCCAACAGCAAGGTCCTGTTGAAGGGTGCCAACAGCAAGGCCTTGTTGTAAGGTTCTGTCATGACGTTGGCCTCTTTGGGTATAGCAAGCCCCATCCCCCTCTCCCTGCCTCCCCCTTTCCTCCTTCAACTAGGTTGCTGTGGTCAGAGAGACGTCGTAAATTCCTGAGGATCTCCTCATGGCCACACAGTATAGAGAGAGTACATTTTCATAGAGAACAAAGAAATTCCTTCCACCTCACAGAACTTGAGGTACGAACAAATGTCATATTCCGGAGAAAGTATAAAAGATTGGTGAAGAATCCAGCTACAAACTGGTCCATGTGTCACAACTTGGGGAAGCTCATGGGAGATGGTGTGGCCACATTACCATAACGCTGTTTATATAATAGCCTCAGATATTAGGTTTACATCTAATTGTTGTATAAGTTGAATGAGTGATTATGATACTGTTAGTAAAATTGTGTAATATGATTTTGGACTATTTAATGCAGGAAAACTCAAAAAGGGGATTGGAGTTAATTAAATCAGAGGACCACCCCTGAGCCCAGTTATGGTCAGGAGTCCTGGGACATCCCTTTTCTGCCTTCCGAATAAAACCCCCACTCGGGTTTTCGATCAGCAGACCGAGCTTACCTCAATTACGAGATGGCTAAAGGTTGCAGACCATGTTTTTCTCCATTAGAGGAGACAAAGGTTGTAGACCATTGCTGAATCTTTTAACCATACCACGTGGTTAAACTCTTAGACTATCGATACGTACAGAATAAGAACAAGTCTTTGATATTAATTACTAGTCTGCAACTAGGAATTCGGTATCATTGAACGCGAAGAACGACAACCGCCGAAACATCCATTCTATAACGAAACGAATGATTGTCACTCTGAACTTTCCACTATAACCATGACAGAGAGAGAGAAGGAGAGAGACAGACAATTCTACAAAAGAAATGAACTTTTAACCAGCGATCAAGACGACACACTGAGCATAAATATATATATTGATTGCAATTGTTCCCGAATGAGTGAGCGTTCATGTGCAAAGGATTAGCATTTCAATTGTTATAATTATCACTTTGTAGTGACTTCTTGGTCGACCCCCACTTCCCCTTTTGTCTAACAAGCCGCTATGCTGGTTCAGCCCACTAGGACACATTCTCATTTCATGTAAAAACATTTACCTTGTTTGTTTGTTTGTTTATGCATTTCTGTGAATTACTTAGTTAGTAATAAATAAATGATTTAAGACAATTGATGTATGGATGACTCACAGTGAAGACTGGGTTCCGTGCAGATAACTAACAATTTACGAAGTTTGGAATGAGACTAACGTGAGGTAAAGTAAATAATTCATTAATTCAGATATAAATATCTGAAAAGTTATTTTAGGAAATGATAACTTTGTAATCTGATCATTTTTCCTTGGTGCCCCGATTTCCTAGTAATTACGGTTACATGATTAATCAGTCTAATCGCGTAATACTAATTACAGAGAATCTTTGATAAAAACTATCAGTCTTCAGTTAATGATAGTAAAGACACGACAGTGCCAACAGCAAGGCCTTGTTGTAAGGTGCCAACAGCAAGGCCTTGAAGTAAGGTGCCAACAGCAAGGCCTTGTTGTAAGGTGCCAACACCAAGGCCCTGTTGTAGGGTGCCAATAGCAAGGCCCTGTTGTAGGGTGCCAACACCAAGGCCCTGTTGTAGGGTGCCAACACCAAGGCCCTGTTGTAGGGTGCCAACACCAAGGCCCTGATGTAGGGTTCCAACAGCAAGGCCCTGTTGTAGGGTGCCAACACCAAGGCCCTGTTGTAGGGTGCCAACACCAAGGCCCTGTTGTAGGGTTCCAACACCAAGGCCCTGTTGTAGGGTGCCAACAGCAAAGCCCTGTTGTAGGGTGCCAACAGCAAGGCCCTGTTGTAGGGTGCCAGCATCAAGGCCCTGTTGTAGGGTGCCAACAGCAAGGCCCTGTTGCATGGTGCCAACACCAAGGCCCTGTTGTAGGGTGCCAATAGCAAGGCCCTGTTGTAGGGTTCCAACACTAAGGCCCTGTTGTAGGGTGCCAACAGCAAGGCCCTGTTGTAGGGTGCCAACAGCAAGGCCCTGTTGTAGGGTGCCAACATCAAGGCCCTGTTGTAGGGTGCCAACATCAAGGCCCTGTTGTAGGGTGCCAACATCAAGGCCCTGTTGTAGGGTGCCAACATCAAGGCCCTGTTGTAGGGTGCCAACATCAAGGCCCTGTTGTAGGGTGCCAACATCAAGGCCCTGTTGTAAGGTGCCAACAGCAAGGCCCTGTTGTAGGGTTCCCCGCCAAAACAATGCCAAGGGAAACACTAATGTGACTTATAATTACAGGTACCTGACTGATTCATACGGCTCCATATCGATCGCTACTATAATGCCTGTTCCCTCTTTCAAAAGGAGCTCATAAGAGATCGGCGGGATGATTAAGACTTGACTCGATGTGAGATGACAATCACCTGGAGCTCCGTAACCATGGATTCCAGCCCACTGAAGACAAGCGCTGTGGTGACTCATCAATGTACTTCAAAGAGAAGGAGGCAGAGCATTCAGAATAGCTACATTATGGGTCTTTTTCAGTGCTCCACAAAGGGAAAGTTTGTGCTTGACAAATGGTTTGCCGGTGCCAATTTACTGCGATGTGTAGCTATGCATGTATGTTCCTCATATGTCCACTTTGTGTCTATACTGTATGTCCACTTTGTGACATGTAGCTATCTATTAAAAATGCTAACTACATTGGATTAATTGATTGATTGATTGGTTTATTGATCGATCGATCCAAATATACAGAGCAAGGGAATTGGTAAAGGGGATGCAGCAGTAGGTCCCTCAACTCAACTCTAGTAAGGGTTATAGATCAAGTATTTAAGAAGCATGATATGATTGGTCTATCTGCACAGGATATTGTGCAGCCAGCTATCTGGGACTAAAGGATATCTGGGACTAAAGGCTATCTGGGACCACAGGCTATCTGGGACTAAAGGCTATGTGGGGCTAAAGGCTATCTGGGACTAAAGGCTATGTGGGACTAAAGGCTATGTGGGACTAAAGGCTATGTGGGACTAAAGGCTATGTGGGACTAAAGGCTACCTGGGACTAAAGGCTACATGGGACTAAAGACTACGTGGGACTAAAGGCTATGTGGGACTAAAGGCTATGTGGGACTAAAGGCTATCTGAGCCTAAAGGCTATCTGAGCCTAAAGGCTATGTGGGACTAAAGGCTATGTGGGACTAAAGGCTATGTGGGACTAAAGGCTATGTGGGACCACAGGGTATCAATATAGAATAACTATCTTCAAAGTAATGACTCGGGAACGTCGGGTTTGAAATGAAAGCTTCTTTTAGTAATACTACTTGTTCACGTTACATTTAACAACTTTAGATTCTACAAAACAATGAAAGAAAGTTGCTCGCGTAAGTCAGAATAATCACTTGTCACTTGTCGCAAGGCATTTTGGAACTTGTAGTCAATAGCATAATCCAATACTAACCAATACAGCAGAAATATGTATATAGTTCTCTCAATCTTCAACACACGAATTCTAATACAATTACATATGAAAATAACTGTAAAGAAAATATCTTTAGATACAGCTCAATGAATTAACTGTAAACATTAACTCTGTAACCCATTAAAGTTACAACAATCTTTGACTAAAGGCTATCCTGGACTAAAGGCTATCCTGGACTAGAGGCTATCCTGGACTAAAGGCTATCCTGGACTAGAGGCTATCTGGGACTAGAGGCTATCCTGGACTAAAGGCTATCCTGGACTAAAGGCTATCTGGGACTAGAGGCTATCTGGGACTAGAGGCTATCTGGGACTAGAGGCTATCTGGGACTAGAGGCTATCTGGGACTAGAGGCTATCTGGGACTAGAGGCTATCCTGGACTAAAGGCTATCTGGGACTAGAGGCTATCTGGGACTAGAGGCTATCTGGGACTAGAGGCTATCCATGACTAAAGGCTATCCTGGACTAAAGGCTATCTGGGACTAGAGGCTATCCTGGACTAAAGGCTATCCTGGACTAAAGGCTATCTGAGACTAGAGGCTATCCTGGACTAAAGGCTATCCTGGACTAAAGGCTATCTGGGACTAGAGGCTATCCTGGACTAAAGGCTATCCTGGACTAAAGGCTATCTGGGACTAGAGGCTATCCTGGACTAAAGGCTATCCTGGACTAAAGGCTATCTGGGACTAGAGGCTATCCTGGACTAAAGGCTATCCTGGACTAGAGGCTATCCTGGACTAAAGGCTATCCTGGACTAAAGGCTATCCTGGACTAAAGGCTATCCTGGACTAAAGGCTATCTGGGACTAGAGGCTATCCTGGACTAAAGGCTATCCTGGACTAAAGGCTATCCTGGACTAAAGGCTATCCTGGACTAAAGGCTATCTGGGACTAGAGGCTATCTGGGACTAGAGGCTATCCTGGACTAAAGGCTATCTGGGACTAGAGGCTATCTGGGACTAGAGGCTATCTGGGACTAGAGGCTATCTGGGACTAGAGGCTATCCTGGACTAAAGGCTATCTGGGACTAGAGGCTATCTGGGACTAGAGGCTATCTGGGACTAGAGGCTATCCATGACTAAAGGCTATCTGGGACTAGAGGCTATCCTGGACTAAAGGCTATCCTGGACTAAAGGCTATCTGAGACTAGAGGCTATCCTGGACTAAAGGCTATCCTGGACTAAAGGCTATCTGGGACTAGAGGCTATCCTGGACTAAAGGCTATCCTGGACTAAAGGCTATCTGGGACTAGAGGCTATCCTGGACTAAAGGCTATCCTGGACTAAAGGCTATCTGGGACTAGAGGCTATCCTGGACTAAAGGCTATCCTGGACTAGAGGCTATCCTGGACTAAAGGCTATCCTGGACTAAAGGCTATCCTGGACTAAAGGCTATCTGGGACTAGAGGCTATCCTGGACTAAAGGCTATCCTGGACTAAAGGCTATCCTGGACTAAAGGATATCTGGGACTAGAGGCTATCTGGGACTAAAGGCTATCCTGGACTAAAGGCTATCTGGGACTAGAGGCTATCCTGGACTAAAGGCTATCCTGGACTAAAGGCTATCCTGGACTAAAGGCTATCTGGGACTAGAGGCTATCTGGGACTAAAGGCTATCCTGGACTAAAGGCTATCTGGGACTAGAGGCTATCCTGGACTAAAGGCTATCTGGGACTAAAGGCTATCCTGGACTAAAGGCTATCTGGGACTAGAGGCTATCCTGGACTAAAGGCTATCTGGGACTAAAGGCTATCCTGGACTAAAGGCTATCTGGGACTAGAGGCTATCCTGGACTAAAGGCTATCTGGGACTAAAGGCTATCCTGGACTAAAGGCTATTTGGGACTAGAGGCTATCCTGGACTAAAGGCTATCTGGGACTAAAGGCTATCCTGGACTAAAGCCTATCTGGGACTAGAGGCTATCTGGGACTAGAGGCTATCTGGGACTAGAGGCTATCTGGGACTAAAGGCTATCTGGGACTAAACGCTATCTGGGACTAAAGGCTATCTGGGACTAGAGGCTATCTGGGACTAAAGGCTATGTGGGACTAAAGGCTACCTGTGACTAAAGGCTATCCTGGAGTAAAGGCTATCTGGGACTAGAGGCTATCTGGGACTAAAGGCTATCCTGGACTAAAGGCTATCTGGGACTAGAGGCTATCTGGGACTAAAGGCTATCCTGGACTAAAGGCTATCTGGGACTAGAGGCTATCTGGGACTAAAGGCTATCTGGGACTAAAGGCTATGTGGGACTAAAGGCTATCTGAGCCTAAAGGCTATGTGGCACTAAAGGCTATGTGGGACTAAAGGCTATGTGGGACTAGAGGCTATCTGGGACTAAAGGCTGTGTGGGACTAAAGGCTATGTGGGACTAGAGGCTACCTGGGACTAAAGCCTATCTGGGACCGCAGGGTATCTGGGACTAGAGGCTACCTGGGACTAAAGCCTATCTGGGACTAAAGGCTATCTGGGACTAGAGGCTATCTGGAACTAAAGGCTATCTGGGACTAAAGGCTATCTTGGACTAAAGGCTATCTGGGACTAAAGGCTATCTTGGACTAAAGGCTATCTGGGAATAAATCAAATGTATTTATAAAGCTTACATCAGGTGATATCTCTTTCTGCTGTACAGAAACCCAGCCTAAAACCCCAAACAGCAAGCAATGCAGGTGTAGAAGCACGAATAAAGGCTATGTGGGACCACAGGGTATCGGGGACTAAAGGCTATGTGTGACCACAGGGTATCAGAAACCACGGGGATATGCAGGGGCAGATGGTAGATGTTGATACAGCATGACTTGTCAAATCCAACAGTGCTCCTCCACAGAGTGCTCGAGCCAGTAAGACTCAACTCCCAACTAACAACATGAAAGCAACCCCCAAACTTGACTATCGTATCAATTTAACTAAAATGTATGTCATTAACCCCCCAAAAAGCATAATTAGAAATACTGATGCATGAACGATTTATTTACTGAAGTATTCATTTGTTTATTCAGGAGTTGATGAATAGTTACGTTCATATAATTGCTTTCCTGATGGGCATAAGTTCATGTTTCGATTCTATTGGTGAGTAGTAGGCAACTCAGTGCTTGACCCCCTGGCCCCTACCCTTATTCAAGCTTCTGTCAGTTAACATCGTTGACATCTCTGTTGGGACAGAGAGGAGACTGATAGGAGATGACGTCCACTCACTGGCTGCTGCTAAAACACAGCAGATCCAAAGTCAATGGAGGACAAAGTCCAATGTGCTCTGAAATGTTGTTTAAAAATATCAACCCCTGTCACAGTGTTTTTGTCCTACTCATCTGACATGACAAGACTAGAATTGCTCACACACTCACACACACACTTCTTTATTACACACAACTTAGCTCTCAGAACAAGTGATAATCTAACAACATAACACATCCTGGCAGGTTACTGGGATACATGGAACCTTGGTATGTTCCTTCAGTAGGACAGGGACACATGGAACCTTGGTATGTTCCGTCAGTAGGACAGGGATACATGGAACCTTGGTATGTTCCTTCAGTAGAACAGGGATACATGGAAACTTGGTATGTTCCTTCAGTAGGACAGGGATACATGGAACCTCGGTATGTTCCTTCAGTAGGACAGGGATACATGGAACCTTGGTATGTTCCTTCAGTAGAACAGGGATACATGGAACCTCGGTATGTTCCTTCAGTAGAACAGGGATACATGAAACCTTGGTATGTTCCTTCAGTAGAACAGGGATACATGGAACCTTGGTATGTTCCTTCAGTAGAACAGGGATACATGGAACCTCGGTATGTTCCTTCAGTAGAACAGGGATACATGAAACCTTGGTATGTTCCTTCAGTAGAACAGGGATACATGGAACCTTGGTATGTATCCCTGTCCTACTGAAGGAACATGGAACCTTGGTATGTTCCTTCAGTAGGACAGGGATACATGGAACCTTGCTATGTTCCTTCAGTAGAACAGGGATACATGAAACCTTGGTATGTTCCTTCAGTAGAACAGGGATACATGAAACCTTGGTATGTTCCTTCAGTAGAACAGGGATACATGGAACCTTGGTATGTTCCTTCAGTAGGACAGGGATACATGGAACCTTGGTATGTTCCTTCAGTAGGACAGGGATACATGAAACCTTGGTATGTTCCTTCAGTAGGACAGGGAAACATGGAACCTTGGTATGTTCCTTCAGTAGGACAGGGATACATGGAACCTTGGTATGTTCCTTCAGTAGGACTCCCAGAAGAAGGAAACGCCTAGGAGGGGGAGCAACCAGACAACGAGAATGGTCAATAATTCAGTGTTCTTGCTGCAATCCATTACACTGCATTTATAATATATCATATAGCCAAGGCCATGCCACGCAAGCCTGAACAGAAAACCTGATCAACAAGCCTGAATATCAAGCCCGATCAACAAGCCTGATCAACTGGCCTGAACAACAAGCCTGAACAACAAGCCTGATCAACAAGCCTGAATATCAAGCCCAATCAATAAGCCTGATCAACTAGCCTGAACAACAAGCCTGATCAACAAGCATGAACAACAATCCTGAACAACAAGCCTCATCAACAAGCCCGACCCCACCACTGAATTTTGCTTCAACACATTACACATAACACATATTTGACACACACTTCAAACACAGTACACACACACTTCACGTCATTAAAAACTCCTGCACTTTGAGGGTGATCAAATATGACGTGTGTCCCCCCCCCCCCCCCCCCCCCCCCCCCCGGTGCCAGTCACTAGAAACACTGGTTAAAACCTCCCTGTTCCACTTGCAGAGTATGTTACACCGTATTAAGCTGTGGACAACACGCACCTTCAGGCAATGGTCTATTATTTGCAGCATCCCATATTCAATGCAAATATTGCTACAGAATTCTGTTAATATTGCTATTCTTTACATAAGAACAAAGATGAAACCCGCCCTCTGCTCCACCAGAGTGATTTACTGTCTACATGGAGACAAATCCCATGTCATCCGTTAACTTCACAACGAGACAATAGATTCCGTTTGGGGAGCATTATTATTAAGAGCAGGACAGGTTTTTTTTTTCTTTCTCTTCTTTGATTCTCCCAGTAGCAGTACACATCTTGGATGTGTGTTATCTTGCCAAGTACTCTGAGATTTTATATGCATTAGCAATAACAGTCAGAGGGACATACATATTGCTTGCAAAGAAGCTATGTCCTGCATTCTTACTAAGGGCTCTATGTCCTGCATTCTTACTAAGGGCTCTATGTCCTGCATTCCTACTAAGGGCTTTATGTCCTGCATTCTTACTAAGGGCTTTATGTCCTGCATTCTTACTAAGGGCTTTATGTCCTGCATTCTTACTAAGGGCTTTATGTCCTGCATTCTTACTAAGGGCTTTGTGTCCTGCATTCTTACTAAGGGTGTCACGTTCTGACCTTTATTTCCTTTGTTTTGTCGTTATTTAGTATGGTCAGGGCGTGAGTTGGGGTGGGCAGTCTATGTTTGTTTTTCTATGATTTTGGGATTTCTATGTTTCGGCCTAGTATGGTTCTCAATCAGAGGCAGGTGTCGTTAGTTGTCTCTGATTGAGAATCATACTTAGGTAGCCTAGGTTTCACTGAGTGTTTGTGGGTGATTGTCTATGTTAGTTGCTTGTGTCAGCACAGTACTTATGATAGCTTCACGGTCGTTATTTGATTGCTGTTTTTGGACAGTTTACTTTGTGTTTTTTGTCATCTATTAAATGATGCATTCACACCACGCTGCACTTTGGTCCGCTTCTTACGACGATAGTGGCAAAGGGCAGTATGTCCTGCATTCTTACTAAGGGCAGTATGTCCTGCATTCTTACTAAGGGCAGTATGTCCTGCATTCTTACTAAGGGCAGTATGTCCTGCATTCTTACTAAGGGCAGTATGTCCTGCATTCTTACTAAGGGCAGTATGTCCTGCATTCTTACTAAGGGCTTTATGTCCTGCATTCTTACTAAGGGCTTTGTGTCCTGCATTCTTACTAAGGGCTTTGTGTCCTGCATTCTTACTAAGGGCTTTATGTCCTGCATTCTTACTAAGGGCTTTATGTCCTGCATTCTTACTAAGGGCTTTATGTCCTGCATTCTTACTAAGGGCTTTATGTCCTGCATTCTTACTAAGGGCTTTATGTCCTGCATTCTTACTAAGGGCTGTATGTCCTGCATTCTTACTAAGGGCTTTATGTCCTGCATTCTTACTAAGGGCTTTATGTCCTGCATTCTTACTAAGGGCTTTATGTCCTGCATTCTTACTAAGGGCTTTATGTCCTGCATTCTTACTAAGGGCTTTATGTCCTGCATTCTTACTAAGGGCTTTATGTCCTGCATTCTTACTAAGGGCTGTATGTCCTGCATTCTTACTAAGGGCTTTATGTCCTGCATTCTTACTAAGGGCTTTATGTCCTGCATTCTTACTAAGGGCTTTATGTCCTGCATTCTTACTAAGGGCTGTATGTCCTGCATTCTTACTAAGGGCTTTATGTCCTGCATTCTTACTAAGGGCTGTATGTCCTGCATTCTTACTAAGGGCTTTATGTCCTGCATTCTTACTAAGGGCTTTATGTCCTGCATTCTTACTAAGGGCTTTATGTCCTGCATTCTTACTAAGGGCTGTATGTCCTGCATGATTGTTTTGTATGGATGGATGGAGAAATAGATGGATGGACAAAGGGGTGGAGGGAGGGAGGGATGGATGGAAAGTTGGACAGATTAATGGACTAACTTAAGGATCAGAGAAGTAGACTCACATCCATGCTGGTTAGATTACAGCGGTGAGTTCCAGCAAACCAGCCACTACTGGAGCACTGGTCAATGTCCACATCCTGGAGGTTGATGTCCACTCGAACCACACCCCTGAGAGAGAGAGAGAGAGAGAGTGGGGGTGGTGAGAGAGAGAGAGAGAGAGAGGTTGGAGAGAGCGAAAGAGAGAGAGAGAGAGAGGGGTGGAGAGACATCAGAGAGAGATCAAAGAGAGGGTGGCGAGAGGTCAGAGAGAGAGAAAGGTTAGAGAGAGAGAGAGAGAGAGAGGGGGGGGTGGAGAGAGGTGAGAGAGAGAGAGAGAGAGAGAGAGAGAGAGAGAGAGTGGGGGGTGGTGAGAGAGAGAGAGAGAGGTTGGAGAGAGCGAAAGAGAGAGAGAGAGAGGGGTGGAGAGACATCAGAGAGAGATCAGAGAGAGGGTGGCGAGAGGTCAGAGAGAGAGAAAGGTTAGAGAGAGAGAGAGAGAGAGAGAGAGAGGGGGGTGGAGAGAGGTGTGTGAGAGAGAGAGGGTGGGGGTGGTGAGAGAGAGACAGAGAGAGAGAGAGGTTGGAGAGAGCGAAAGAGAGAGAGAGAGGGGTGGAGAGACATCAGAGAGAGATCAGAGAGGGGGTGGAGAGAGGTCAGAGAGAGAGAAAGGTTAGGGAGAGAGAGAGAGAGGGGTGGAGAGAGAGAGAGAGAGAGTGGGTGGGGGGTGGTGAGAGAGAGAGACAGATAGAGAGAGAGGTTGGAGAGAGTGAAAGAGAGAGAGAGAGGGGTGGAGAGACATCAGAGAGAGATCAGAGAGAGGGTGGCGAGAGGTCAGAGAGAGAGAAAGGTTAGGGAGAGAGAGAGAGAGAGAGAGGGGTGGAGAGAGATCAGAAAGAGATCAGAGAGAGGGTAGAGAGAGAGAAAGGTTAGAGAGAGAGAGGTTAGAGGGAGAGAGATCAGAGAGAAGGTGGCGAGAGGTCAGAGAGAGAGAGAGAGAGAGAGAGGTTAGAGAGAAAGAGAGAGAGAGAGGGTGGAGAGAGATCAGAGAGAGCAGTTAGCTTCAACTCAGACGTCTCTTTTAGTGTCAGAGAATGAAAGAAGGGCAGAGGTTCCATTGTGACCTCATCATAACAGGGTCTCACTTTGGTCCAATTCCTACAGATGAACTATTATCCAGGCAAAAACTAGTATGAGCATCAAATGCCACTCAATTAGAGTATATCTTCCAATTTAATGTCAATTGAAACAAACAAAAAAACAATGTCCTGTGTATAACGTTAATATGTTCATGCTATGTTGAATCAATTTTTATTTCATTTTTTTTCATGTGCCCTGATGAGAGAAGCAGCCAAGCCTAAATATCCCAATTGAATCATGTTGAATCTACCTCTGAACATCATGATAACTGTAACCAAAACATGAATAGCTTATCCGCTTACAGTAAATCAATAGACCAAAGGCTGCTTGATGCTGTTTACCTCTGGGAGAGTATACTGCAGTGTACACATGCACACACTTCTACTGGCACGTGGTTCATTAGGCTACTGCATTGGTTCATTAGGCTACTGCATTGGTTCATTAGGCTACTGCATTGGTTCATTAGGCTACTGCATTGGTTCATTGGGCTACTGCATTGGTTCATTAGGCTACTTACTACATTGGTTCATTAGGCTACTACATCGGTTCATTAGGCTACTGCATTCATTAGGCTACGGCATTGGTTCATTAGGCTACTCCATTGGTTCATTGGGCTACTGCATTGGTTCATTAGGCTACTACATTGGTTCATTAGGCTACTGCATTGGCTCATTAGGCTACTACATTGGTTCCTTAGGCTACTGCATTGGTTCATTGGGCTAGTGCATTGGTTCATTAGGCTACTTACTACATTGGTTCATTAGGCTACTACATTGGTTCATTAGGCTACTGCATTGGTTCATTGGGCTACTGCATTGGTTCATTAGGCTACTGCATTGGTTCATTAGGCTGCTGCATTGGTTCATTAGGCTACTGCATTCATTAGGCTACGGCATTGGTTCATTAGGCTACTGCATTGGTTCATTGGGCTACTGCATTGGTTCATTATGCTACTGCATTGGTTCATTAGGCTACTACATTGGTTCATTAGGATCCTACATTGGTTCATTAGGCTACTGCATTGGTTCATTAGGCTACTGCATTGGTTCATCAGGCTACTGCATTGGTTCATTAGGCTACTGCATTGGTTCATTAGGCTACTGCATTGGTTCATCAGGCTACTGCATTGGTTCATTAGGCTACTGCATTGGTTCATTAGGCTACTACATTGGTTCATCAGGCTACTGCATTCATTAGGCTACGGCATTGGTTCATTAGGCTACTGCATTGGTTCATTAGGCTACTGCATTGGTTCATCAGGCTACTGCATTGGTTCATTAGGCTACTGCATTGGTTCATCAGGCTACTGCATTGGTTCATTAGGCTACTGCATTGGTTCATTAGGCTACTACATTGGTTCATTAGGCTACTACATTGGTTCATTAGGCTACTACATTGGTTCATTAGGCTACTACATTGGTTAATTTTTTGTCACTTAAATATCACATGATTTTTTTTATATAGAATTGCATGAAAATTTGCTTTAAAACTGCAACATTCTCTCCACCAATAAGAGGGATGTGAACAGTTTGTGTCATGAACAGTGCTTGTGCCTATAGAAATAGATGTGACGCGTGCGTAGGGAGGGGGGCGCGGGATGTTCCTCAATGCTGGAAGGGGGGCCCTCGAGTTAAAAAGTTTGGGAGCCCCTGCATTAGGCTACTGCAATGGCTTGCATCCAAAGAACCTTTCACATATCCACAGTTGGCATTCAGACAGCTGGATAGTTGGACTGTCGGGTCCTAAATCTGTACAGTTCACTACTACATTTCATGAACACGGTCCCAGGAATGCAACGATAGTAAAACTGAATGCCAGACAAGCGAACAAAGCTGAAATCCCCTGTCTACTAATGTATCAGTATGTAGACCTATGTCCTTGGCTGACATCAGGTGTTCTCTACCCATGGGCCCCAGGTCAGTCTCTCTCTTTATTCAGTCTGTCTGTCAGTATCTACTCATGGGCCCCAGGTCAGTCTCTATCTTTATTCAGTCTGTCTGTCTGTATCTACCCATGGGCCTCAGGTCAGTCTCTATCTTTATTCAGTCTGTCTGTCAGTATCTACCCATGGGCCCCAGGTCAGTCTCTATCTTTATTCAGTCTGTCTGTTAGTATCTACCCATGGGCCTCAGGTCAGTCTCTCTCTTTATTCAGTCTGTCTGTCAGTATCTACCCATGGGCCCCAGGTCAGTCTCTATCTTTATTCAGTCTGTCTGTCTGTATCTACCCATGGGCCTCAGGTCAGTCTCTATCTTTATTCAGTCTGTCTGTCAGTATCTACCCATGGGCCCCAGGTCAGTCTCTATCTTTATTCAGTCTGTCTGTCAGTATCTACCCATGGGCCCCAGGTCAGTCTCTATCTTTATTCAGTCTGTCTGTCTGTATCTACCCATGGGCCCCAGGTCAGTCTCTATCTTTATTCAGTCTGTATGTATCTACCCATGGGCCCCAGGTCAGTCTCTATCTTTATTCAGTCTGTCTGTCTGTATCTACCCATGGGCCTCAGGTCAGTCTCTATCTTATTCAGTCTGTCTGTCAGTATCTACCCATGGGCCCCATGTCAGTCTCTATCTTTATTCAGTCTGTCTGTATCTACCCATGGGCCCCGGGTCAGTCTCTATCTTTATTCAGTCTGTCTGTCTGTATCTACCCATGGGCCTCAGGTCAGTCTCTATCTTTATTCAGTCTGTCTGTCAGTATCTACCCATGGGCCCCAGGTCAGTCTCTATCTTTATTCAGTCTGTCTGGCAGTATCTACCCATGGGCCCCAGGTCAGTCTCTATCTTTATTCAGTCTGTCTGTTAGTATCTACCCATGGGCCCCAGGTCAGTCTCTATCTTTATTCAGTCTGTCTGTATCTACCCATGGGCCCCAGGTCAGTCTCTATCTTTATTCAGTCTGTCTGTCAGTATCTACCCATGGGCCCCAGGTCAGTCTCTATCTTTATTCAGTCTGTCTGTCAGTATCTACCCATGGGCCCCAGGTCAGTCTCTATCTTTATTCAGTCTGTCTGTCAGTGTCCATCTTTATATTCCCTTTTCTCGCTTTATTTCTTTACCTTTTTTTCAGTTTGTCATGAATCCTCCTGATCTCTGTGTTTCAGTTTGTCATGAATCCTCCTGATCTCTGTGTTTCAGTTTGTCATGAATCCTCCTGATCTCTGTGTTTCAGTTTGTCATTAATCCTCCTGATCTCTGTGTTTCAGTTTGTCATGAATCCTCCTGATCTCTGTGTTTCAGTTTGTCATGAATCCTCCTGATCTCTGTGTTTCAGTTTGTCATGAATCCTCCTGATCTCTGTGTTTCAGTTTGTCATTAATCCTCCTGATCTCTGTGTTTCAGTTTGTCATGAATCCTCCTGATCTCTGTATTTCAGTTTGTCATTAATCATCCTGATCTCTGTATTTCAGTTTGTCATTAATCCTCCTGATCTCTGTGTTTCAGTTTGTCATGAATCCTCCTGATCTCTGTGTTTCAGTTTGTCATGAATCCTCCTGATCTCTGTGTTTCAGTTTGCCATTAATCCTCCTGATCTCTGTGTTTCAGTTTGTCATGAATCCTCCTGATCTCTGTGTTTCAGTTTGTCATGAATCCTCCTGATCTCTGTGTTTCAGTTTGCCATTAATCCTCCTGATCTCTGTGTTTTCTGTGTCTGGCAACCTTTCACTCTTTCTTACATGATGAAACACTATCTCCCACTTTCACACAGTCGGTCGGTCTGTCTGGCTGCCTGCCCCACTCCCCATCACTCTTTCTCCCTCTTTCATAATGCCCAGGCCCAGGGCTGCTTCTCGAGAGGAGCCTAACACCATTAGCTGCATGTGCCTGAAACAAACACCAATGAAGAGAAAAGGCTGAGGCTCATTCCATCTTTTCCCAGGAGCGAGAAGAGAAAGTGTTGATGAGCTAAATAATCTCTCTCTGTGTGTGTGTGTGTGTGTGTGTGTGTGTGTGTGTGTGTGTGTAAGGGAAGGAAGGAGGAATGGAATGTGAGACTAAATTTGTGTGGGAATGTGAGGATCCAGAAACATGGGGTAACCACCAAGCAGGAGAAAGGCTTTTGTTTTGAAGTCACTCAGCTCAAAACAAAACCATACAGCCATAACGTAATAGCTTAACCATTGTATTTGTATTTATTATGGATCCCCATTAGCTGCTGCCAGAGCAGCAGCTACTCTTCCTGGGGTCCAGCAAAATTAAGTCAGTTTATACAATTTTTAAACATTACAATACATTCCACAACACACTGTGTGCTCTCAACATGTCAATACCTCTCATAAATAAAAGTAGTGATGAAGTCAATCTCTCCTCCACTTTCAGCCAGGAGAGATTGACTTGCATATTAATATTAGCTCTCTGTGTACATCCAAGGGCCAGCCGTGCTGCCCTGTTCTGAGCCAATTGCAATTTTCCTAAGTTATTTTTTTGTGACACCTGACCACACGACTGAACAGTATTCAAGGTGCGACAAAACTAGGGTCTGTAGGACCTGCCTTGTTGACATTGTTGTGAAGAAGGCAGAGCATCACTTTATTATAGACAGCTTCTCCTGATCTTAGCTACTACTGCATCAATATGTTTTGACCATGACAGTTTACAATCTAGTGTTACTATAAGCAATTTAGTCATCTCAACTTGCTCAATTTCCACATGATTTATTACAAGATTTAGTTGAGGTTTAGGGTTTAGTGAGTGTTTTGTTTCAAATACAATGCTTTTAGTTGTATAAATATTTAGGACTAACTTATTCCTTGTCACCCAATCTGAAACTAACTGCAGCTCTTTGTTGAGTGTTGCAGTCATTTCAGTCGCTGTAGTAGCTGACGTGTATAGTGGTGAGTCATCCGCATACATAGAAACTCTGGCTCTACTCAGTCAGTGGCATGTCGTAAGTAAAAATGGAAAGAATCAAGGGGACTAAAAAGCTACCCTGGGGAATTCCAGATTCTAAATGGATTATATTTGAGAGGCTTCCATTAAAGAACACCCTCTGTGTTCTGTTGGACAAGTAACTCTTTATCCACATTATAGCAGGGGATGTAAAGCCATAACACATACATTTTTCCAGCAGCTGACTATGATCGATAATGTCAAAAGCTGCACTGAAGTCTAACAAGACAGCCCCGACAATAATTTTATCATCAATTTCTCTCAGCCAATCATCAGTCATTTGTGTAAGTGCTGTGCTTGTTGAGTGTCCTTCCCTATAAGAATGCTGAAATTCTGTTGTCAATTTTTGTACTGTAAAATAGCATTGTATCTGGTCAAACACTATTTTTTCCAGAGGTTTACTAAGGGTTGGTAACAGGCTGATTGGTTGGCTATTTGAGCCAGTAAAGGGGGCTTTACTATTCTTGGGTTGCGGAATGACTTTTGCTTCCCTCCAGGCCTGAGGGCACACACTTTCTAGTAGGCTTAAATTGAAGATGTGGCAAATAGGAGTGGCAATATCGTCTGCTATTATCCTCAGTAGTTTTCCATCTAGATTGTCAGACCCTGGTGGCTTGTCATTGTTAGTAGAGGTCAACCGATTATAATTTTTCAACGCCGATACCGATTATTGGAGGACCAACACATCGACAACAGCCACCCTCGAAGCATCGTTACCCATCGCTCCACAAAAGCCGCGGCCCTTGCAGAGCAAAGGGGAACAACTACTCCAAGTCTCAGAGAGAGTGACGTTTGAAACGCTTTTAGCCCGCACACGCTAACTAGCTAGCCATTTCACATCGGTTACACCAGCCTCATCTCGGGAGTTGATAGGCTTGAAGTCATAAACAGCTCTATGCTTGAAGCACAGTGAAGAGCTGCTGGCAAAACGCACGAAAGGGCTGTTTGAATGAATGCTTACGAGCCTGCTGCTGCCTACCATCGCTCAGTCAGACTACTCTATCAAATATCAAATCATAGACTGAATTATAACATAATAACACACAGAAATACGAGCATTTGGTCATTAATATGGTCGAATCCAGAAACTATTATTTTGAAAACAAAACGTTTATTATTTCAGTGAAATACGGAACCGTTCCGTATTTTATCTAACGGGTGGCATCCCTAAGTCTAAATATTCCTGTTACATTGTACAACCTTCAATGTAATGTCATAATTACGTAAAATTCGGGCAAATTAGTTGACAACGAGCCAGGCGGCCCAAACTGCTGCATATACCCTGACTCAGGGTTTCACCTGGTTAATATTGCCTGCTAACCTGGATTTCTTTTAGCTAAATATGCAGGTTTAAAAATATATACAGTGGGGCAAAAAAGTATTTAGTCAGCCACCAATTGTGCAAGTTCTCCCAAATATCTGCAGCGTTAGTAAAAATGTGATCAATACATGTTGATGATTTAATTCCTGTGCTGTTTGTAACTACCCTGGTAGGTTGACTGACAACCTGATCCAAGTTGCAGGCACTGGTTACAGTTTGACGTTTTTTCCTGAGTGGGCAGCTTGATGATAGCCGGTCAATATTTAAATCACCCAGAAAATATGCTTCTCTGTTGATATCACATACATTATCAAGCATTTTATACATATTATCCAGATACTGACTGTTAGCACTTGGTGGTCTATAGCAGCTTCCCACCAGAATGGGCTTTAGGTGAGGCAGATTAACCTGTAGCCATATTACCGCAACAGTATTTAACATTAGATTGTCTCTATACTTTACAGGAATGTGGTTCTAAATCTAGACCGCAACACCACCTCCTTTGGCATTTCTGTATTTTCGGTAGATGTTATAACCATGTATTGCTACCACTTTATCATCAAAGGTATTATCTAAGTGAGTTTCAGAGATCAGAATATGAATGTCATCTGTTACAAGCAAGTAAGAGATGACATTCATGTAACCAGTCTAATTCAAACAAATCCATTACCAAACAGCCATTATACTAGATGATCTCTCAACCAATATGTCACAGGCTTAACAGACTGTTTATGATAATGGCCTCAAAGCCATTGCTCTCATTCTGCATATCCTCCACAAAATCACACTGGAATCATTTACATTTTTATTAGGTTTACAAAAAGGGGTCTGTGTTGGTTTATTTAATCCTTGGGGTGAATAGATTGCTTGGGATGTACATCCAAAGATTTGGCCTACAAACTCTCCTAAAAAGGAAGAGACGAGACCGTGCAGAGGGATTCTCTTAGATCTTTGACACGTCTGAACTATAATTGTGAAATTGAATCCACAGGCCTATTCTAAAAGTCATGCTGCTGCTAATTATTAGACGACGATGCCACATCCATTTGTGGGAATGTCAAATGAGTTTTAATGCGCCCTCGGGACATTATGAAATTCTGAACAGGAACCAGCTCTTTAAAAACCAGTGGAAGCAGTTAATTTTGCAGCCAATTAAAGGTCATCTCACTGATGGCTTTTAATACCAATGTCCTCATAAAACGGGTGTCAGAGAGCAAAGTGAACTTTACAAAATAAAGTATATTGGGCTTGAAATCCGATGTCTTCAAAAGCAGCTCCAAGGTCGATAATGCTTCCCTCTGTGCATGACGTGGATTTGATTATTTGTGATTGAACCTTGATTTTATTAGAGAGTCATACTGAGACCAAGATCTGTTTTACAGATAAGCACTGAATTACAACAATTACAGAAATACACACCTCAAATACCAAACGCAAGTAGAAAAAAAGGGTTGATAGCCTTGATTTTTTTTGCTAAGCCGGAACCGTACAGTAGCTGTCTGCAACAGCAGGGGTCTTTTTGTATTTTCAGGCTGAACCCTAATCCGATGACCTACAGATGGGCCTCTGTTTGATCCCCTACCGTAGCCGATCTAAACTTGACTGGGTAAGTGTGATCAAGCACCATGGAAGATCAGATCAGTTTAGAGGTTTCAACAAGAGACTAAAGCAAAGGGTAGGTAACCCTGGACATGGAATACCTGGGAGAGCAGGTATGTGCAATTTAGCCAATCACTGATATTCATAAATCAGCTTAGTTGGTGAAGTGAATTAGTAGTCAGTTGTGGTGCCTGTTTAGAACTAAATGTTGCTGTACCTGCAGCACTCCATAATAGAGCTCCTGGCTTAGTGATATGGGCTTGGGAATTGTTTTTGGATCAGCTCAGGCAACAGCTTTGAGATGATATTGCATGTATGCTAAAGGCATGACCAAAACAAACTAAACTTACAGTACGTAGTCTTGCCTAAATGAATAAAGCTCAGGGACAAACTAACATGCTGGAATTATTGTGTAGACACAGCACTTGCATTTAAGTGGGAGTAAAGTGGACTTCAAATTCAAAGTGGTCTTTTATAATTCATTCATGACTAAATAGATGTTTGTACACACTTGGACCTTGAAATGTGACATATTTGTTGTATTTGCTAATGCACAGACCTACTCACACAGCAAAGACAGCTTTTTTGAACCATGCAGGCAAAGGTTGTTTTTTAAAACTTTTTAAAAAGTTTTTTTTTTACAGAAAACACATTCCTCAAAAATGAAGTGTAGAGGCCTACAGTGTGAATACAATAGACATGAGCCGTTTTCGATGGACAGTAGTGTTGGTTACTCGTGGACAGTATTTTTAATAAAACGTTAAGCAAATACAACCATCGACTCTTTCATTGTTGCCAGAGCAACTACAATGTCAATGAGCAAACAGTCGGTGGTTGTAACCTATATAATTAACGTTTATTCAAAAAGTATCGATTTCACCAAACAAAGAAAGGCACGCAACTACAGAGGACAAGAATAGGTAGCCTACAAGGTAAACAATACATAATAAAGTATTGACCTTGTGCGAATTGATGTAGTCAGAGCTGAGTTCCACCACAAAGGCTGGTCTCTGCTCTTCTCCGTTGGTGAAGTTCATCAGAAACTTCCTTCACAATGGAGTTGAGTTTAGTCAGCTAGGTCTGTGGAAACTATCCATACGCATCCGAATAGAGGATAGCTCTAAAGTCACTTATGTAGATCAAAATACAGTACGGTAAACCACACAACTTTGCTGTGGCGAAGCAGCTTTATCCTACAGTTTGTGTTGACAGGATTTATTTGGGCCCTTTCCATGCACATGGCCTGATTCAAAGCGCGAGAAGCGCACTATCAGGACTGCAACAACCCGAGACAGGCCTACAAAAACATGTTTGGTTAGATAAACGTGTCAAATGTAAACAAAAAGTGTCCCTTTCAAACAAACAGTCATGAGTCACAGTCAGGTCCCTTAGTCTATAGGCTACTCACCTGAACTCGGGCGCGGAATTTGTCTTCAGACCATAGAACCCTGCAGACAAGGTGAGTAGCCAGTGTGGTACGAAATTCCCATGCTCGCATTCCAGGTAAGGCGCAGACCACTTGATTTGACTTTTGTCGAGAATGTAGCCATTTTGAGTGGCTACTGGGTCTCGGCTCGACGCCCTTCTCTGTATGTACGTTTTTTTTCGGTCCCTGAACTCGTTAAACCACTCAGAATCCGGGCTCCTGCTCTTGAGATGGTGGTGAGCGGAGTTGGAAAGGTCCTGGAGAACCACTTCCCCTCCAGTTCTTGTCGCTTGAAGGAAAACATTGGGACTCGGCGTCGGAGCATCAGTATGGAATGTAACCACTGCCCTGTGAATTTTGGGGTCCCCCTCGAGAATACTCCGAACCAGTGCGTGGTACCAGTGAATATCCCTCCGAAGGCTGTGCTCTCTTGACCTGTTGGCTTGTAAAATCATGTTCAGAAAGTTGGTTGCGTGCGCCATGGTGTCCAGCACGCTATGGAGAAAATAGTGTGAGGCCACATTGGTTCCACCGCGGAGGCTACTCAACTCATACCTCCGAGAACAGTTGACTTGTTCAAGAGCCGACGAGTCTCCCGTGTGCAGGAAAGCTGTTACCACCCTAGGCAGGTCCTCTTCGATTTTGTGCGCCACAATGGTGCGCTCCGTGAAGGGTCCTGGGTAAGAAGTTGGATGGTGTATCGATTCCTTGTTGATATTTTGAGTGCTGTACATAGTGGGGTTCTTCGATCGTATTTCAGCGTCTTTGTCGTTATCCGACCATTCCACATACCCATAATTAGATCCGAAAACGAATCCCATTTGCAGAAGCAGATGAATAAGAAAAAAAGCCATACCGTGACTGCTTTTACCGACAGAGTGAAGAATCAGTTTGCTCTCCATTGAGCATAACAGAAACCAACCACTTGCGCGCAGTGACTAAATTGATAGGCTAATGGACACCTACTAGGAGATGAATTAGTATCATCCCAATTCAATAGCGTAAGGTGCCATTAAACGATACTATCAAAAGCTGTAGGCTACTTGCTCACATGCTCGTCCGTGATAGAGAGACGCTTCCTCAACACCCGTTCACGCTCTGCAACCAAGCGTCAGGCAGATGTTTTTACAGTCAACCAATCCTCTTACTGCCAAGACAGGCTTAGTTATTGCAGCGGTGAGCTTCGGTGGTCGCTTTACATGGGTGAGTTAACACTCAAGCCGCCAGTTTCAACCCTCCTAGTGCAGGCTGTAGAATTAGAGTGAAAACAGAGGGGAGGCTGGAGCAAATTGCTTTCAAATTCCCATCCCTCCCAAAATCGCATAGGGCACATGAGGTGTATTTGGCTTCGTTTAGACAGGCAGCCCAATTCTGATATTATTTTCCACTAATTGGTCATTTGACCAATCAGATCAGCTCTGAAAAAGATCTACTGTGAAAAGATCTGATGTAATTGGTCAAAATACCAATTAGTTGTGAAAAAAATGTCAGACTTGGGCTGCCTGTGTGAATGCAGCCGTAGACAGGCGTGTGTGACTGCTGTTGCTGCCAATCGTCTTTGAGAGGTGGGATAATATGGGTGGCGCGAGCTGCCAGGAGCTGTCCGGTTCTGAAAGTAGTGCGTGGGGAGGGGAAAGAACACGGATTTATGCATGACTGCTAAAGTGAAACGTTCAGGGTTTAAATTGGGCTTTTGTAGGTGATGGAATAGTCCCTATTATTTTTGTATTTTCCATGGTAACTGTCCAGTAGCCTAATGTCCCACAGTTTTAATAATGAGAAAAATGCATACGCGTGTAGCTCATTTGGTAGAGCATGGCGCATGTAACACCAGAGTTGTAGGTTCTATTCCCACGGGCAGCTAGTAAAAACATGTATGCGTTCAATTCTGTAAGTCAACCTGGATGACGGAAATGTTATAGTGTCATGCTTTCTCTGTACCCTACGGGTGTGCCTGCTTATTTGTGTTTCTAAATACAGCTGTGCCTCGTTGTGTTGTGGGCTTTATCAAGAGCCAGTTCCAGGAGAGCTGCCTGCCGCCTGGGGTGACGTGCTGTTACCATGGTGACAGAGGTTACGACCGCATTGGCCCCAAATGCACTGGTCCCAGGTTCAGCTCCACCGAGATAGATAGAATGGAGGACATAGTGTAATGCATTGGTTATTGGTTATGATTAGCATAGAGCAAAGAAAAATCTTCAAAGGACTGAAAATGAATCACTTCAGTAATGTTTCAGATTACTGTTAAAAGAAAGAATAGATCCAGTTTGTTTCTATGTTCTATTCATTCTATTTCTATGCTGCTGACTGCAGTACAGACGACAAGTCAGCATCCTCGTTTCACACCTTTATCCAAATCCTCCTATAATCACAGATTGCTGTACCCTAGTGATATCATATCAATCCACTTCATTTCTATACTGACAGTATTTCCCAGTGCATACAGACTCCCCATGCCCCTCCATGTAATCTTCCTCTCCTGTAAGCACGACAACCTCTTATGGCCTGATGAATATTTCATGGCCGTCGGGTGCATCTTCTACATGCTTTACGACTGGGGCCTTCCTGACAGCAGCAGTAGCAGCGCTACGAGTAAAGCTTTCACCTTCACTCTCTGGGATGCGTCCCAAATGGCACCCTATTCCCTACAAAGTGCACTTATTTTGACACCCCCCCCCCTAAACCCATAGGTTTTAAAACATTTTTTTTAAAGGTGAACTATATAGGGAATAGGGTTCCATTTGGGATCCCCCCCCCCCCACACACACACACACAAAAAAACTTCACAACAGATTTCATCTGATTGTGACACGGCTGGTTTTTAGAAGAAATAATTGCAGCAGCTAGTTCTGCAGTATTTGGGGGTGAGTTACACAACGCAGTGTGAGGCAATCCTACGTTCAATGGAGTGGGTGCTCCTGATTATACACTGAGCGACTCTGAAGATGAGATCTTTACATAATGTATGCAATTCATATCTTTTCCGTGTTCATAAATTATAATACATACTTTTTGCAATGCTGACGTCAAAGAATCAAAAAGACAAACCTCAGCCTTAAACCAGCAGACTAAAGAGACACTCCCTTTTATGATAGAAATAACATTGGAAAGAACAGGACTTACTGGAGCTACCTGCCTCTGACCTGTGTTCTACAAAAGGTCATTTTTCAACAATGTTTGAATGTAATTCAAATATGTCATTGAACTATTCAAAGTCAAACACTTAAAAATGATCCATTTCAAAAGCAGTTTTAAAAGTAAGTCAGTCTTATCAGTAGTGGAAATATGCCCCCGATCACTTGATCTTATGAGAAGAAAATGTTGAGGTTATGCAGATAGAGAGATATTCCTCTTTAATTTGAGAGCCACTGGGTGTCAAAGACAGACAC
The DNA here is from genome assembly GCF_002021735.2 of Oncorhynchus kisutch. NCBI lineage: Eukaryota > Metazoa > Chordata > Actinopteri > Salmoniformes > Salmonidae > Oncorhynchus > Oncorhynchus kisutch. Next base: position 36,252,376 of record NC_034200.2, read on the forward strand.
TGTTTTAATTATAAACCTCGAATTGATAAGGTGTCAGGCTGTAAACACATCGCAGAGCTAGCTTTTACAGCAAAGGAGACGTCATACTGAGCACGACACACACATGATGCAAATCTACATGATGCACATCTACAGCGCCTTCGCAAAGTATTCAGACCCCTTCACTTTTCCCACATTTTGTTACATTATAGTCTTATTCTCATTAATCTGCACACTAAACCCCAAAATGACAAAGCAAAATCAGCATTTTAGAAAATCTAGTTTATAAAAAATACAAAAAACGGAAATGTAACATTTACATAAGTATTCAGACCCTTTACTGTGATTACAGCCTTGTGTCTTCTTGAGTATGACACTACAAGCTTGGCACACCTGTATTTGGGGAGTTTCTCCCATTCTTCTCTGCAGATCCTCTCAAGCTCTGTTAGGCTGGATGGGGAGCGTTGCTGCACTGCTATTTTCAGATCTATCCTGAGATTTTCTTTCTGGTTCCAGTCCGGGCTCTGTATTGGCCACTCAAGGACATTAAGAGACTTGTCCCGAAGCCACTCCTGCGTTGTCTTGGCTGTGTGCTTAGGATCGCTGTCCTGTTGGAAGGTGAACCTTCATCCTAGTCTGAGGTCCTGAGTGCTCTGGAGCAGGTTTTCATCAAGGATCTCTCTGTACATTGCTCCGTTCATCTTTGCCTCGAGCCTGACTAGTCTCCCAGTCCCTGCCGCTGAAGTAACACCCCCACAGCATGATGCTGCCTCCGCCATGCTTCACCGTAGGGATGGTGCCAGGTTTCCTCCAGATGTGATTCTTGACATTCCGGCCAAAGAGTCGAATATTGGTTTCATCAGACCAGAGAATCTTGTTTCTCATGGTCTGTCATGTGCCTTTCACAGAGGAGTAGCTTCCATCTAGCCACTCTACCATAGAGGCCTGATTGGTGGGGTGTTGCAGAGGTGGTTGTCCTTCTGGAAGGTTCTCCCATCTCCACAGGGGAACTCTAGAGCTCTGTCAGAGTGACCATCGGGTTCTTGGTCACTTCCCTGACAAGGCCCTTCTCCCCCGATTGCTCAGTTTGGCTAGGCGGCCAGCTCTAGGAAGAGTCTTGGTGGTTCTGAACTTCTTCCATTTAAGAATGATGGAGGCCACTGTGTTCTTGGTGACCCTCAATGCTGCATAAATATTCCCTTCCCCAGATCTGTGCCTCGACACAATCTCGTCTTGGGGCTCTACGGACAATTCCTTCGTTGTAATGGCTTAGTTTTTGCTCTGACATTCACAGTCAATTGTGGGACGTTATATAGACAGGTGTGTGCCTTTCCAAATCATGTCCAATCAATTGAATTTATCACAGGTGGACTCCAATCAAGTTGTAGAAACATCTCAAGGATGATCAATGGAAACAGGATTTACTTGAGCTCAATTTTGAGTCTCATAGCAAAGGGTCTTATTGCTTATGTAAATAAGGTATTTAAGTTTTTTATTTTTAATACATTTGCAAAAATGTGTTTTCATTTTGTCATTATGGGGAATTGTGATGTCATTATGGGGAATTGTGATGTCATTATGGGGAATTGTGTGTAGAGGATTGTTTTTATTCAATACATTTTAGAATAAGGCTGTAACGTAACAAAGTGGAAAAAGTCAAGGGGTCTGAATACTTTCCGAAAGCGCTGTATGTTCCAGACCCTTTGACCATCTGCTCAATAAAAATTTGATCTGCGGCTGAATCTAGTTGATGATCCCTGGTCTAGATTTTGTTTTTTTAATCTACTTATTAGGAATAATTTTATCTAGCGTGTATATTTTTTTATTGTGTCAACAGTCCTGTAGACCAAAATACATAAGTACTGTATATCACATTTTTGAAGTAGGAAGGGACATACACAGATAGCCAGGGATATAAAATTCAATGTACTGTAGTTAACATTCTCAAACATTCATTTTGGTGGGTACGGTCAAAGCAGGCCCTCAACAGTGATCAATCACTATGTCCAGTCCAACTGCAGGGGCTTGATTAAAAGAGCTGGAAAGTGTGTGTGCCGATGTTATTTACTGACAGAAATGCCTATAGAGGGTATCAACAAACCTTTCCATCTGTTATTTAGACAAGAGAGCAAGAGGAGTTTTGATCAGAATTGGAGCAATGCTCTGTAGGACTTCTGAACATTTACTTCATAATAATTATATTTGATTTACATTCAATAATCTCATTGAGATTGTACATGTCGTTTTAAGAGGAGGCACATCCCAATTTATTTTTACTTGAGTCATACACTATCAAGGAATCAAGCAGATGCTAATTTAATGTATTAGATGAATATGAATGAATGAATGAATATGATTCCATATTCAGGTTTTTTCTTGATCAAAAGGGGGTTTAGGTGGTGAGCATGGCAGGGGGTGTGGCAGGAGCCCGGTCGGGCCGTCAGCGAAGCAGAATTTTAGCTTTTTTAAGACAATTTCCTGCAATTCTACAATTTCTCCATGGAGCCGATAGACATTTTTGCAGTTTGAAAGCTAATTTCCTGAAATTCTACAAATGTTGCCGTGGCGCCGAAAGAAAATGTTGCAGTTTTAAAGATAATTTCATGCGATTCTACATAGAAAAATGCATAGAATTGCCGGAAATGAGATTTGAAACTGAGACTAAATGGTTTTTTTTAAAACTGAGACAAAAGGTTGCAGTTTAAAACAAATTCTATGCATTTTGCCATGGCTAATGCTGTGTTTTAATGCTCAAACATAATAACAAATTCAATAAATTCATTGTTTCTGGAATGTTCTAATCTCCCTGCCAAGCTTTTATTTTGGTGATTGTTTTTTTGTTTTTTTAACCCTTATTTTACCAGGTAAGATGACTGAGAAAACATTCTCATTTACAGCAACAACCTGGGAAATAGTTACAAGGGATGAATGAACCAATTAGAAGCTAGTTTGTTCGTCGTCTCTGGATGCTCCGGACCGTGGATCGTCGCAGGAGGCTCCGGACCGTGGATCGTCGCAGGAGGCTCCGGACTGTGGATCGTCGCAGGAGGCTCCGGACCGTGGATCGTCGCCGTCTCAGGAGGTTCCGGACTTTAACCCGTCATTGGAGGTTCCGGACAGTGGCCCGTCGTTGGAGGTTTCGGACTTTGAAATGTCGCCGGAAGCTCTGGACTTGGAACTGTCGCCCGGATGCTCTGGACTGGGAACTGTCGCCCGGAAGCTCTGGACTGCGCACTGGAGGCTTGATGCGTGGGACCGGTACCGGTGGCACCGAGCTGATGACACGCACCTCAGGGAGAGTACGGGGAAGAGGCACAAGATGTACTGGACTGTGGAAGCGCCCTGGAGACCTGTTGCGTGGGACCGGTACAGTTGGCACAGGACACACCTGACTGGAAAAGCGCACTTGAGGGAGAGTGTGAGGAGTTGGCACAAGACGTACTGGGTTGTGAAGGTACACTGGAGACCTGGTGTGTATAGCCGGCATCAATTGTTCCGGAACTTTAACATACGTTTCAGGACGAGTACGAGGAACTGGCACAGGTGACATCGGACAGCTAACACGCTCGTCATGGCGAATGCCGTGCATACTATGCCAAACCAACAGCTCTCTCTCTTCACTCTCCTCCAATTTGACAACAACTCCTCGAAGGTCTCTAACTCTCCCCTCAGTTCCCTCTCCTCCAATTTGTCCAATAACTCCTCGACAGTCTCTGACTCACCCCTCAACGGCTCCATGTGCTCCCCCCAAAAAATTATTGGGGTTTCTGTGGTCTACCTCCCCGACGGCGTTGCTGTCCTCTCATGCTCCTAGGCGACTCCGGCCAAGGAAGGCGATCCTGTCCTGCCAGGATTTCCTCCCAAGTCCAGGATCCCTTCCCATCCAGGATCTCTTCCCAAGTCCAGGATACTTCCTCCTCCTGGGCACGCTGCTTGGTCTTTTGTTGGTGGGATCTTCTCGTCAAGCTCGTTATAATGATGAGACCAGCGCGCAGCGTGAATAGAGTTCCACATCATTTTAATAAAGAGAAACTCACTAAACAAAAACAACAAAAGCACGAATGAAACGTGAAGCTACTGGTGTGCACAAATGCAACTTACTGTAGACAAGATCCCACCACACAAACGAGGAAAATGGCTACCTAAATATGATCCCCAATCAGAGACAACGATAAACAGCTGTCTCTGATTGGGAACCATATCAGGCCAACATAGACATACAAAAACCCAAGACATACAAAAACCCTAGACATACAAAACTAGTGTACCCACCCTAGTCACACCCTGACCTAACCAAAATATATAGAAAAACAGAGATATCTAAGGTCAGGGCGTGACATTAGTTTCCAAAGATTCTATTATAAAAATATATATACAGTTGAAGTCGGAAGTTTACATACACCTTAGCCAAATACATTTCAACTCAGTTTTTCACAATTCCTGACATTTAAATCCTAGTAACAATTCCCTGATCACCACTTTATTCGCCGACTGCTCCATGTGCAGCACCCCCAAAAATGATTGGGGTTTCTGTGGCCTACCTCCCCGACGTCGTCGCCCGGATGCTCTGGACTGTGGAGGCGCACTGGAGGCTTGATGCGTGGGACCGGTACCGGTGGCACCGAGCTGATGACACGCACCTCAGGGAGAGTGCGCTACCCATCCCTGTCGCGGGATCATTTTCGTCAGCAACCGCTGAATAGCATAGCACCACAGTCAAATAATATTACAAAAAAATATTCATATTCATGAAATCACAAGTGCAATATTGCAAAACACAGCTTAGCCTTTTGTTAATCCACCTGTCGTCTCAGATTTTGAAATTATGCTTTACAGCGAAAGCAATCCAAGCGTTTGTGTAAGTTTATCGATAACATAGCATTATGTACACTTAGCATCAGGAAGCTTGGTCACGAAAATCAGAAAAGCAATCAAATTAACTGTTTACCTTTGATGATCTTTGGATGTTTTCACTCACGAGTGTTACGGCTTTCTAGTTGTGATGAAGGAGAGTCGGACCAAACTGCAGTGTGTCGATTGCGATCCATATTTATTTAAACAACACGTAAACTCGACTAAACACGAACACTACAAAACAATAAACGAAAACCGAAAACAGCCTATACTTGTGCAAACTAACGGCGAGTACACATAGGACAGATAGGACAATCACCCACGACAAACTCAAAGAATATGGTTGCCTAAATATGGTTCCCAATCAGAGACAACGATAAACACCTGCCTCTAATTGAGACCCACTCCAGACAGCCATAGACTTTGCTAGATAACCCACTACGCTACAATCCCAATACTAACACCAAAACCCCAAGACAAAACACACCCCAATACAAAAACCCCATGCCACACCCTGGCCTGACCAAATACATAAAGATAAACACAAAATACTTTGACCAGGGCGTGACAGAACCCCCCCCCCTAAGGTACGGACTCCCGAACGCACCTCAAAACAATAGGGAGGGTCCGGGTGGGCGTCTGTCCATGGTGGCGGCTCCGGCGCGGGACGAGGACCCCACTCAGTCAAAGTCTTAATCCCCTCTCACTTCGTCCCTGGATAGTCCACCCTCGCCGCCGACCATGGCCTAGTAGTCCTCACCCAGAAACCCACTGGACTGAGGAGCAGATCGGGACTGAAGGACAGCTCGGGACTGAGGGGAAGCTCGGGAGTGAGAGAAAGCTCAGGAGTGAGAGGAAGCTCAGGAGTGAGAGGAAGCTCAGGAGTGAGAGGAAGCTCAGGAGTGAGAGGAAGCTCAGGATTGAGAGGAAGCTCAGGATTGAGAGGAAGCTCAGGATTGAGAGGAAGCTCAGGCAGGTAGATAGATCTACCAGATCCTGGCTGGTTGGCAGATCCTGGCCGACTGGCAGATCCTGGCCGACTGGCAGATCTGGAAGAGTCTGGCTGACTGGCAGATCTGGAAGATTCTGGCAGATCTGGAAGAGTCAGGTTGACTGGCAGATCTGGAAGAGTCTGGTTGACTGGCAGATCTGGAAGAGTCTGGTTGACTGGCAGATCCGGAAGAGTCTGGTTGACTGGCAGATCTGGAAGAGTCTGGTTGACTGGCAGATCCGGAAGAGTCTGGTTGACTGGCAGATCCGGAAGAGTCTGGTTGACTGGCAGATCCGGAAGAGTCTGGTTGACTGGCAGATCCGGAAGAGTCTGGTTGACTGGCAGATCCGGAAGAGTCTGGTTGACTGGCAGATCCGGAAGAGTCTGGTTGACTGGCAGATCCGGAAGAGTCTGGTTGACTGGCAGATCCGGAAGAGTCTGGTTGACTGGCAGATCCGGAAGAGTCTGGTTGACTGGCAGATCCGGAAGAGTCTGGTTGACTGGCAGATCCGGAAGAGTCTGGTTGACTGGCAGATCTGGAAGAGTCTGGTTGACTGGCAGATCTGGAAGAGTCTGGCTGACTGGCAGATCTGGCTGCGCTGGGCAGCCTGGCGGCGCTGGGCAGACTGGCGGCGCTGGGCAGACTGGCGACGCTGGGCAGACTGGCGGTGCTGGGCAGACTGGCGGTGCTGGGCAGACTGACGGCGCTGGGCAGACTGGCGACGCTGGGCAGACTGGCGACGCTAGGCAGACTGGCGGTGCTGGACAGACTGGCGATGCTGGGCAGACTGGCGGCGCTGGGCAGACTGGCGACGCTAGGCAGACTGGCGGTGCTGGACAGACTGGCGATGCTGGGCAGACTGGCAGCGCTGGGCAGACTGGTGGCACTGGCGGCGCTGGGCAGACTGGCGGCACTAGCTGCTCCATATAGGCTGACAGCTCTGGCGGCTTCTTACAGACTGACAGCTCTGGCGGCTCCGTGCTGACTGGCAGCTCCTTGCAGACTGGCAGCTCCTTACAGACTGACAGCTCCTTGCAGACTGACAGCTCCTTGCAGACTGGCAGCTCCTTGCAGACTGACAGCTCGGGCTGCTTCATGCAGACTGACAGCTCTGGCTGCTCCATGCAGACTGACAGCTCTGGCTGCTCCATGCAGACTGACAGCTCTGGCTGCTCCATGCAGGCTGGCAGTTCTGGCTTCTCCATGCAGGCTGGCATCTCCAGCTGCTCCATGCAGACTGACAGCTCTGGCTGCTCTATGCAGGCTGGCAGCTCTGGCTTCTCCATGCAGGCTGGCAGCTCCAGCTGCTCCATGCAGACTAACAGCTCTGGCTTCTCCATGCAGGCTGGCAGCTCCAGCTGCTCCATGCAGGCTGGCAGCTCTGTCTGCGCTGAACAGGCGGGAGACTCCGGCAGCGCAGGAGAGGAGAGAGGCTCTGGCTGCGCTGAACAGGCGGGAGACTCCAGCAGCACTGTAGAGGAGAAAGGCTCTGGCAGCGCTGGACAGGCGGGAGACTCCGGCAGCGTAGGAGAGGAGAAAGGCTCTGGCAGCGCTGGACAGGTGGGAGCCCCCGTAAGGATGGGCCGGAGAGACAGCCTGGTGCGGGGAGCTGCCACCGGAGGACTGGTGCGTGGAGGTGGTGACGGATAGACCGGGCCGTGCAGGCGCACTGGAGCTCTTGAGCACCGAGCCTGCCCAACCTTACCTGGTTGAATGCTCTCGGTTGCCCTGCCAGTGCGGCGAGGTGGAATAGCCCGCACTGGGCTATGCAGGCGAACCGGAGACACCGAGCGCAAGGCTGGTGCCATGTAAGCCGGCCCAAGGAGACGCACTGGGGACCAAATGCGTAGAGCTGGCTTAATGGCATTTGGCTCGACGCTCAATCTAGCCCGGCTGATACACGGAGCTGGAATATACCGAACCGGGCTGTGCACCCGCACTGGAGACACCGTGCGCTCCACAGCATAACACGGTGCCTGCCCGGTCTCTCCAGCCCCCCGGTAAGCACAGGGAGTTTGCGCAGGTCTCCTACCTGGCATAGCCATACTCCCTGTGAGCCCCCCCCCCAAGACATTTTTGGGGCTGACTCTCAGGCTTCCATCAGCTACGCCGTGCTGCCTCCTCATATCTGCGGCTCTCCGCTTTCGCCGCCTCTAGTTCTTCTTTGGGGCGGCGATATTCTCCAGGCTGAGCCCAGGGTCCTTTTCCGTCCAGTTCCTCCTCCCATGTCCATTTATCCAGGTGGTGCAGCCTCTCCCACTGCAGCTGCTGCTCCTGCTGCTGCTGCCTCTGTTGCCTCCGTTCCTGCTGCTCCTTTGGGCGGCTACACTCCCCTGGTTTAGCCCAGGGTCCTCTCCCGTCGAGGATTTCCTCCCATGTCCAGGAATCCTTATTGAGCATCTCCTTTTTCGGCTGCTCCTGCTTGTTGACACGCCGCTTGGTCCGTTGGTGGTGGGTGATTCTGTTACGGCTTTCTAGTTGTGATGAAGGAGAGTCGGACCAAACTGCAGCGTGTCGATTGCGATCCATATTTATTTAAACAACACGTAAACTCGACTAAACACGAACACTACAAAACAATAAACGAAAACCGAAAACAGCCTATACTTGTGCAAACTAACGGCGAGTACACATAGAACAGATAGGACAATCACCCACGACAAACTCAAAGAATATGGCTGCCTAAATATGGTTCCCAATCAGAGACAACGATAAACACCTGCCTCTAATTGAGAACCACTCCAGACAGCCATAGACTTTGCTAGATAACCCACTACGCTACAATCCCAATACTAACACCAAAACCCCAAGACAAAACACACCCCAATACAAAAACCCCATGCCACACCCTGGCCTGACCAAATACATAAAGATAAACACAAAATACTTTGACCAGGGCGTGACAACGAGACTCCCAATTACACAACAAATGTTCCTTTTGTTCCATAAAGATTATTTTTATACCCAAAATACCTCTGTTTGTCGCGTTATGTTCAGAAATCCACAGGAAAGAGCGGTCACGACAACGCAGACGGAAATTCCAAATAGTCTCCATAATGTCCAAAGAAACATGTCAAATGTTTTTTATAATCATTCCTCAGGTTGTTTTTGAAATATATATTCGATAATATATCAACCGAGTGTGTAGGTTTTTCAATAACACCAGGTGGAACAATGGCCGCTTTACTCTGTAGCTTAAAAACTCACTCTGAGAACCCCCACCTATCCACTTACGCAATTACGCTAATTTTTCAAAATAAAAGCCTGAAACTATGTCTAAAGACTGTTGACACCATAGGGAAGCCATAGAAAAAAGGAATCTGGTTGATATCCCTTTAAATGGAGGATAGGCATGCATAGGAACAGAAGGGTTTCAAAATAAGAGGCACTTCCTGATTGGATTTTCCTCAGGGTTTCGCATGCAATATCAGTTCTGTCAAAATATTGTCTGTGAGTATAACAGTTTTGGAAACTTTAGAGTGTTCTCTATCCTAATCTGTCAATTATATGCACATTCTAGCATCTGGTCCTGAAAAATCGGCCGTTTACTTTGGGAACGTTATTTTTCCAAACATAAAAATAGTGCCCCCTAGCTTCAAGAGGTTGAATGTTAAATGTCAGAATAATAGCAGATAGTATGATTTATTTCAGCTTTTATTTATTTTATCACATTCCCAGTGGGGCAGAAGTTTACATACACTCAAATAGTATTTGGTAGCATTGCCTTTAAAATAGTTTAACTTGGGTAAAACATTTTGGGTAGCCTTCCACAAGCTTCCCACAATAAGTTGGGTGAATTTGTGCCCATTCCTCCTGACAGAACTGATGTAACGGAGTCAGGTTTGTAGGCCTCCTTGCTCGCACACGCTTTTTCAGTTCTGCCCACAAATTTTCTATGGGATTGAGGTCAGGGCTTTGTGATGGCCACTCCAATACCATGATTTTGTTGTCCTTAAGCCATTTTGCCACAATTTTGGAAGTATGCTTCATGTCATTGTCCATTTGGAAGACCCTTTTGCGACCAAGCTTTAACTTCCTGACTGATGTCTTGAGATGTTGCTTCAATATATCCACATAATTTTCCTACCTCATGATGCCATCTATTTTGTGAGGTGCACCAGTCCCTCCTGCAGCAAAGCACCCTCACAACATGACGCTGCCACCCCCGTGCTTTACGGTTGGGATGGTGTTCTTCAGCTTGCAAGCCTCCCCCTTTTTCCTCCAAACAAAATGATGGTCATTTTGGCCAAACAGTTCTATTTTTGTTTCATCAGACTAGAGGACATTTCTCCAAAAAGTACGATTTTTGTTTCCATGTCAAATCAAATCAAATGTATTTATATAGTCCTTCGTACATCAGCTGATATCTCAAAGTGCTGTACAGAAACCCAGCCTAAAACCCCAAACAGCAAGCAATGCAGGTGTAGAAGCACGGTGGCTAGGAAAAACTCCCTAGAAAGGCCAAAACCTAGGAAGAAACCTAGAGAGGAACCAGGCTATGTGGGGTGGCCAGTCCTCTTCTGGCTGTGCCGGGTGGAGATTATAACAGAACATGGCCAAGATGTTCAAATGTTCATAAGTGACCAGCATGGTCGTATAATAATAAGGCAGAACAGTTGAAACTGGAGCAGCAGCACGATCAGGTGGACTGGGGACAGCAAGGAGTCATCATGTCATGTAGTCCTGGGGCATGGTCCTAGGGCTCAGGTCAGTTGAAACTGGAGCAGCAGCACGGCCAGGTGGACTGGGAACAGCAAGGAGTCATCATGTCAGGTAGTCCTGGGGCATGGTCCTAAGGCTCAGGTCCTCCGAGAGAGAGAGAGAAAGAGAGAAAGAGAGGATTAGAGAACGCACACACCATGTGCAGTTGCAAACGGTAGTTTGGAAGTTTTGGAGCAGTGGCTTCTTCCTTGCTGAGCGGCCTTTCAGGTTATGTCGCTATGGGACTCATTTTACTGTGGATATAGATACTTTTGTACCGGTTTCCTCCAGGATCTTCACAAGGTCCCTTGATTTGCACGTTTTGCACCGAAGTACGTTCATCTGTAGGATACAGAACGCGTCTCCTTCCTGAGCGGTATGATGGCCATGGTGTTTGCGTACTAATAATGCAAATTAATTACTTAAAAATCATACAATGTGATTTTCAGGATTTTTGTTTTAGATTCCATCTCTCACAGTTGAAGTGTACATATGATAAAAATGACAGTGCGGGACGAGCACCCGCTCAGACCGCGGGTGCTATGTGCCCGGACTGAGTGCCTGGACTGGGCACCGGCGCAGAGGAAGGCTCCGGCCATGGAGCGGGACTAGACACCGTGCCTGGTCTGGGCACCGGCGCAGAGGAAGGCTCCGGCCATGGGGCGAGACTGGACGCCGTGCCTGGAATGAGCCCCGGCGCAGAGGAAGGCTCTGGCCATGGAGTGGGACTGGTGACACACTCTTCTCCCCGCGAGTGCGGGGAGAAAGACATACCGGGCTGGGAAGGAGCACTGGAGGCCTGGTGCGTGGAGCACGCACCAGAGTGTGGGGAGCCTGCACAGGACGTACCGGGCTGGGGAGGCGCATTGGAGGCCTGGTGCGTGGAGCCGGCACAGGTTTCACCGGACTGATGGCACTCTCTTCAGGGCGAGTGTGCTGCAGAATACACCTAACCAACATCTCTCTCCGATCTCCCTCCTTCAACTGCTCCATCGACTCCCAGACGGTCTCTGGCTCTCTCCTCGACTCGGCCGACCGCCCCTTGTATCCCCTTGGGGGTTTCCCTTGGGCTCTGTGTGGCCACAGACCCCGGCGTCGTCGCTGTCCTCCATTACTCCTCGGCGACTCCCGCCAAGGAAGGGTCTCGCATCCACCTAATATTTTCTCCCATGTCTAGCCCTCCTTTACCTCCTGGGCACGCTGCGTGGTCCTGTAGTGGTGGGATATTCTGCCACGTCCGTTGAATAAATAAGTGGACCAAGGCGCAGCGTGAGTAGAATTCCACATCTTTATTATTGCGAAACTTCCCAAAACAACAAAGAATAAACGATCGTGCAGCACGTAGCGCACAATTACAAAACAACATCCCACATCGCAGGTGGGAAAAGGGACACACTAAGTATGATCCCCAATTAGAGGCAACGATCATCAGCTGCCTCCAATTGGGAACCATTCTCAATCCAACATAGAAAATAAAACCTAGAAAACCCCCTGGTCACACCCTGACCAAAAACACCATAGACAACCCTGGGAGCTTTCTATGGTCAGGGCGTGACAAACGTTTGGACACACCTACTCATTCAAGGGTTTTTTCTTTATCTTTTTTTTACATTATAGAATAATAGTGAAGACATCAAAACTATGAAACCACTACTAAAGGACACCAATCAGAAGAAGAGATTTGCTTGGGCCAAGAAACACGAGCAATGGACATTAGACCAGTGGAAATGTGTCCTTTGGTCTGATGAGTCAGAATTTGAGATTTTTGCTTCCAACTGCCATGACATTATGAGCCACAGAGTAGGTGAACAGATGATTTCCGCATGTGTAGTTCCCACTGTGAAGCATGGAGGAGGACGGGGTGCTTTGCTGGTGATACTGTCTGTGATTTATTTAGAATTCAAGGCACACTTAACCAGCATGGCTACCAGAGCATACTGCAGCTTACACCATCCCATCTGGTTTGCGCTTAGTGGGACTGCCATTTGTTTTTCAACAGAACAATGACCCAAAACACACCTCCAGGCTGTGTAAGGGCTATTTTACCAAGAAGGAGAGTGATGGAGTGCTGCATCCAATGACCTGGTCTCCACAATCACCCGAACTCAGCCCAAATGAGATGGTTTGGGATGTGTTGGACCGCAGAGTGAAGGAAAAGCAGCCAACAAATGCTCAGCATACGTTGGAACTCCTTCAGGACTGTTCGAAAATGTCACGTCTGCTCCTGCTCCTCCCCACCGGCGTATGACGTCGCCAGAATACTACCCCCCGGTCCTGGCATTCATCATTACACACACCTGGCACTCATCATTACGCACACCTGTGAATCATTATGATTCACACCTGGACTCCATTACCTTAATCATTTCCTCCCCTTTATATGGCATTCTCCCAGGTACACTCACCAATTGGTATTGTTGTGTATCGGCGTTCTGCCTTATGTTAGTGTCGTGTTCTTGGTTTTGTTGTTTTAATAAAACGTTGCCCCCCCCCCCCCCCCTCAATACAGAAAAGCATTCCTCATGAAGCTGGTTGAGAGAATACCAAGAGTGTGAAAAGCTGTCATCAAGGCAAAGGGTGGCTACTTTGAAGAATCTAAAATCAAACATTTGTTTAACACCCTTTTGGTTACTACATGATTCAATATGTGTTATTTCATAGTTTTGTTGTCTTCACTATTATTCTACAATGTAGAAAACAGTACAAATAAATGAGTAGAAAATAGTCAAATATAAAGAAAAATCGTTGAATGAGTAGGTACTTCTAAACTTTTGACTGGTACTGACATTTTCTGATCATTTTCTTGTTTTGCCTTGCTTTGTTCTTCTTTGCAAGTGGGAAATTCCTCCACACCATCAGAGATGCAGAAAACCTTAGCAAGAACACCATCTGTCTGTCACGCTATCCCCCCAAGGTGTACCTTGCTTTTAAGCGACTGCTGAATGTGTTCATTGTATTCCCTGGCCACTTGCCTGTCCAAACCATCAAAGGGGTTTTATGGCATTGCAGGAAAACTAACCCCAACCTATGCAAATCAACAATGGTATCTGTTGTCAAAAGTTTATAGCCTCAATGGACATTATTTTGTACAATTTCCCAGAGACATTGGTGGATTAGAAGGTACCCACTGTCCAACTACCTCCCCTACCGGACTAAATTGAGGCTCCACTTTCACAGAGTAGATGTTCAGGTACATAATGTAGGCTTCTCTACAGTTTTACAGCATCTTATTAGGCCTTCAATAACAATGCAGAACTGTAGTCTATTTCATGTGGAATGGCTTCATTTGCAAAAGGCCCATTTTTTAAATAATACTATATATATATTTTTTTACATTTGTTCTATCCCATCGCTATACTTTTCAGATCTGTTACCATCAGGGTCTTGTCACTGACATTGAGCTGAAGTGTCCTGTTTCGGTACATGACTCACACATCTTTAGAGAGTATTACCAAAGATTGGAGCAAGGTGATGATAATATTTACCTAAAAGTTACATTATTTATCGCTGGTAAGCAACTGCCTACACACACACACACACACACACACACACACACACACACACACACACACACACACAACAGCACACACAGACACACACACACACAAACACTCTCACACACTCTCACACAGACACACACACACAGGCACACACACCGAAGCCCATGGTCCACATGTTCCAGGAACACCGTTCTTAATGAATCCCTTTCATATCACTGTCAATCAAATGACTCAAGAAATGTGTAATTTTCGTGAGAAGTATGAGAGGAAGAATACAGGTCAGTTGAAAATAGCGGCCCGTCTTCCCACAGATTGCTGTGATGTGGAGTGTTGAGAGGTGCAATAGTGACGTGAGCAGTCTGGCTCGACTAACGTGTGAACAGACAGGTATAAAATCACAGTTTGTTGAAGGAGAAAAGGCCTCCTGAGAATTTGGAAGTGCTAGCACAACATCACAACCCACCCCCTTTCACAGCTGTGACAGATTACCTACCACACACACACACACGCACACAAGTTTGTTTTACTATCATTGTGGGGACCAAAAAATGTATTCACATTCAAAATCCTATTTTCCTTAACCCCTAAACCTAAACCTAAACATAACCCCAAACCCTAAAACTAAACCAAACCCTAACTTCTAAACCTCATCCCTAAGCCTAAAATAGCCTTTTTCCTTGTGGGGAATGGCAAAATGTCCCCAGTTTTGCAAGTCTTCCCTGTTTTACTATCCTTTTGAGGACTTCTGGTACCCACAAGGATAGTAAAACCAAACCGAAACAGACACACTGACACACACGACAGGCTTATACACACAAAAACACATGCGCACTTGCTCTTTTACTATTTAAACCTGTATAGAACACTGGTAAATACAATTTAAATAAATACTGTTTTGATATGTTGTAGGTTTAAATAGTATTTACCTGTGTCCTATACAGGTTTAAATAGTATTTACCAGTGTTCTGTACAGGTTTAAATAGTATTTACCTGTGTTCTATACAGGTTTAAATAGTATTTACCAGTGTTCTATACAGGTTTAAATAGTATTTACCTGTGTTCTATACAGGTTTAAATAGTATTTACCTGTGTTCTATACAGGTTTAAATAGTATTTACCTGTGTCCCATGTCTCCACAACCTGCAGAGCAACAGTCAAGCGTTTGCTGCTCTCTAGTGGTGATTCTGGCTCCACTATCGTACTCCATGTGTTGCTAAAGTTGTACGTGATGAGATTCAAACACGCAATCTTTTGGGTTACTCGACGTTCACGTTACCCATCCACCCCGACCAACCACCCTTTTCGTTTTTGCCTTCAGTAACCTTCTGTGTTATGTAACCATCCCAAACGTAGCATATCATACTAATTTGAGTGTCCCGGATTTCCATTTATTATGTTACGTGTAGTCTATGAGACCAGGCTGAAAGACATAGCAAACATATTGTCTCTTTTAACAGGAAAAAGCGAACAAGACTATGGGCCTAATGGCCAACAGCTTGCCTCAGTCACTACCACTCTGCTGGTCATTGTCTCTGTCCTTTCATCTGGACTTGAAAACAAGCGCTGTGGAGGCCAGGATAGTGACTCTGCTCATAGTTGAACTGGGTCTCCTCCGTTTTGCATATGATACAACTATTGAGACTGTTTTCTACGTTATTAATGCACTGTTGTGTTTTTTTCTTCAGCAGTGCACAATGTCTGCCCAGAAGTTTTGTAAGCAACTTTATTTGGACCTTTGATGTTCACAATGCATTCTGGGAACAAACAATAAGTTGACTGACTTTAGCAAGTAAAAGCATGAACTAGCAAGAATAAGGCAGTGATCTCTGTGATTCCCTTTCAAAATAAAAGACCTGCGATCAAACTGGTACAAAATTATACAAATGGTTGAAATGCATACCAAACATGGAGTAAGTGCCATGCTGAACAGAGTTGTTTTTTAGGCCAATTGCAATAATTATTGGTCACTGTTTTACCGCCAGATGATCTCTCATTAAACCGCCAATACAGGCTAAGATCACACGCACTGTGGATCTCAATTGCAATCATTATAGGCCAATATATTACCGCTCCTGCTTAAGCTAGGTCATGTTAACTTAAAGCCTGCTAGTTGAGCAGACTATTGCAGATTCATCGGGTTGACAATCATTCCATGCAACGAAAAAAAAATATTTCTTTGTTTACTACGACAAATCTACTCTGGCAATTTACCTTGCACATTTTAAACATTGAAAACTCATTAGTGATCACCTACACATTTAAAAATTTTAGTTTATGTAATCCATTCATTACAACTTGGCTTAATGAAAAAGGACTATGGTCATTTCTTCCCAAGAGTGAAAAATATATTATTCCTGAACTGTCCACATTTGAAATTTGAAACTGAATCGAGCCATTCAGGATTGTCTTATATCTTGTATTCAAATAAAAATGTAGTCTAATAAAGTTAATTTCAGTGGCAGAAATGATATTCTATAAATTAAATTATAAAATACAAAATAATAGATCTGATATCAATAATGCCACAGATATTGAGATACTGCAGTGACTTAGGTTGCCGGGGTAGCAGGGTAGCCTAGTGGTTAGAGCATTGGACTAGCAACCGAAAGGTTCCAAGTTCAAATCCCCGAGCTGACAAGGTACAAAATCTGTCGTTCTGCCCACTGTTCCTAGGCCGTCATTGAAAATAAGAATTTGTTCTTAACTGACCTGCCAAGTAAATTGAATGTTTGTTTGATATATACTCCATTATTACTATGAGTATTTTAAATTCATAAATTAAAAGTCTTCTTTTCGACGCTCAAATCGGTCGTCATTCATAAGGGCATCACAGAATATGTGAAAAGTCAGAAGTGAGCTTAATGGATACCACTGTACCCTAAGCCTGTATGTGCACTAAATAAGCCCCTTTTATGATTTTATAGTTTAAAAAAAATCTGATTTATTGACAACCAAACATTGACATTTCATTCGTAAGCAGTCAATATAAAAAATATATATTTATTTATTAAATCACTTGCAAAGAACTCCACAGAGAACTCCACAGAGAACTCCACAGAGAACTCCACAGAGAACTTCATAAAGAATTCTATAGAGAACTCCATAAAGAACTCAATAGAGAACATAAAGAACTCCATAGAGAACTCCATAAAGAACTCAATAGAGAACATAAAGAACTCCATAGAGAACTCCATAAAGAACTCCATAGAAAACATAAAGAACTCTATAGAAAACTCCATAGAGAACTCAATAGAGAACATAAAGAACTCCATAGAGAACTCCATAAAGAACTCCATAGAAAACATAAAGAACTCCATAGAGAACTACATAGAGAACTCCATAAAGAACTCCATAGAGAACATAAAGAACTCCATAGAGAACTCCATAAAGAACTCAATAGAGAACATAAAGAACTCCATAGAGAACTCCATAAAGAACTCCATAGAAAACATAAAGAACTCTATAGAAAACTCCATAGAGAACTACATAGAGAACTCCATAAAGAACTCCATAGAGAACTACATAGAGAAGTCCATTGAGAATTCCATAGAGAACTCCATAGAGCACTCCGTAGAGAACTCTATAGAGAACTCCATAGAGAACTACATAGAGAACTCCATAAAGAACTCCATAGAGAACTACATAGAGAACTCCATAGAGAACTCCATAGAGCACTCCATAGAGAACTCCATAAAGAACTCCATAAAGAACTCCATAGAGAACTACATAGAGAAATCCATAAAGAACTCCATAGAGAACTACATAGAGAACTAAATAGAGAACTCTATAGAGAACTCCATAAAGAAATCCATAGAGAACATAAAGAACTCCATAGAGAACTACATAGAGAACTCCATAAAGAACTCCATAGAGAACTCCATAAAGAACTCCATAGAGAACATAAAGAACTCCATAGAGAACTACATAGAGAACTCCATAAAGAACTCCATAGAGAACATAAAGAACTCCATAGAGAACTACATAGAGAACTCCATAAAGAACTCAATAGAGAACATAAAGAACTCCATAGAGAACTACATAGAGAACTCCATAAAGAACTCCATAGAGAACATAAAGAACTCCATAGAGAACTACATAGAGAACTCCATAAAGAACTCAATAGAGAACATAAAGAACTCCATAGAGAACTAAATAGAGAACTCCATAAAGAACTCAATAGAGAACATAAAGAACTCCATAGAGAACTCCATAAAGAACTCCATAGAAAACATAAAGAACTCCATAGAGAACTACATAGAGAAATCCATAAAGAACTCCATAGAGAACTACATAGAGAACTAAATAGAGAACTCTATAGAGAACTCCATAAAGAAATCCATAGAGAACTCCATAGAGAACTACATAGATAACTCCATAGAGAACAATAAGAACTCCATAAAGAACTCCATAGACAACTCCACAGAGAACTCCATAAAGAACTCCATAGAGAACTCCATAAAGAACTCCATAGAGAACTCCATAAAGAACTCCATAGAGCACTCCATAGAGAACTAAATAGAGAACTCTATAGAAAACTCCATAGAGAACTACATAGAGAACTCCATAAAGAACTCCATAGAGAACTACATAGAGAAGTCCATAGAGAATTCCATAGAGAACTCCATAGAGCACTCCGTAGAGAACTCTATAGAGAACTCCATAGAGAACTACATAGAGAACTCCATAAAGAACTCCATAGAGAACTACATAGAGAAGTCCATAGAGAACTCCATAGAGAACTCCATAGAGCACTCCATAGAGAACTCCATAAAGAACTCCATAGAGAACATATAGAACTCCATAAAGAACTCCATAGAGAACATAGAACATAAAGAACTCCATAGAGAACATAGAACATATAGAACTCCATAGAGAACTCCATAGAGAACTCCATAGAGAACATAAAGAACTCCATAGAGAACTCCATAAAGAACTCCATAGAGAACTCCATAAAGAACTCCATAGAGAACATAAAGAACTACATAGAGAACTACATAAAGAACTACATAGAGAACTCCATAAAGAACTCCATAGAGAACATAAAGAACTACATAGAGAACTACATAGAGAACACCATGAATAACTTCATAGAGAACAACATAGATAACTCCATAGAGAACTCCATAAAGAACTCCATAGAGAACATAAAGAACTCCATAAAGAACTCCATAGACAACTCTATAGAGCACTCCATAGAGAACTAAATAGAGAACTATATAGAGAACATCAAGAACTCCATAGAGAACTACATAGAGAACTAAATAGAGAACTCCATAAAGAACTCCATAAAAACCCCCCTTAGTATTTTTGGTATTTTAGTATTATTTAATATTTTGGTATCATTTCCACCCACCTGTAGTGGAGATTATTGTCCATTCTTCTGTAAGGACGTTTTCTAGTTTCTCTCTCAGCTAAGACACAGCCTCACTCGCATCTTCAAAGCACTGATGAGGATAGGCAATGAGGCTGGGTACGTCTGAAGGTGCACTGTGACTGGAGAGAGACTGATAACCCTGGAGAGAAGGGGGGAGAGACTGAGAGAAATGGAGAGGGAGAGGGAAAGAAATAGCGAGGCAGGGACATGAACACAGACAGATTGAGATTGAGAGAATGAATATTTATTTTAAATTATGAATTATTTTTCATATCACCAGCACCTCTAACAAGGCAGTATAGTTAGCTGAAGGAAATGGATGTGATCATGTGTGTGTGAGAGCTGCTCCAGCTCAGCACTTCTACTCCTTAGCTCAGCTATCTCCTTCTCTAGTTGCTCCAGGAGTCCTTCAGCCCAACTCACTTCAGCCTTCTCCTTGTTTCTGACCAGCTCCTTCAGCTCAGAGCGCCTTCTCTCAATGGAGCAGATCAGTTCAGTAAAGATCCCCCCTTTGTCCTCCACTTCTGCCCGTGCAGCGTACAGAGTGCTTTCAGGACACATTCCCTCTAAATTGGAGCCCAGAAAGCCTGTTGCGTAGCCTGAAATCCACAACCTGTTTTGTGCTAACATTCATGTTTGGCATGACAAGGAGTGGCTAGCAGTGAAATGTTAGCACAAATATATTGGTATACCCAGGCTACTTGTTCCCCACAGTGGGGGGCGGTGGGATCTTGCTCTCTCACTCTAACCACAATCGCTGTAAATATTGTCAATATTTTGATTAGTGTTATAAAATGTTGATTGTATTGATGAATTATCTTAATATTCTAATATGTGGGCTGGATTATTTAAAAAGATAATGAGTAATCCTCAGAGAATATTGATCGTAGATATTATTTATTCTCTACTGACACTGAAATTGGTAACTTGTGAATATTAAAATACATAACTCAATTCATAGTTTAATAATTTAGTATATCATCATATCCTCATACCATATTTCAAATATGACAATTAACATAATTGGCACATCTTATTTATTCAGGACAATCACCAACAGACATATGTTTGTATCTCTTAGGCAATATGATACCACAACATCACAGAGCTTATTACCTGAACACACAACATGTATTCTCAATACTAAACACTGACATGTCTCTCATGACAATCAAATGCCTGGCTGGTGTGTTTGTTCTACCTGCCAGGCCTGGCTGACAGGAAAAGGAAATGATGCGTCTCCTCTGGTCCGTAATACTGTCCTCACATTGACAGACTCCACAGCCTATTGGAGTTCCTTCTGCTCCTTCACTCTCTCCTGGATTCTCTGCTCGACTTCCAGCTGGCTCATCCAAATGAAATCAAATGAAATCAAATGCTATTTGTCAAGTACACATGGTTAACAGATATTCATGTGAGTGTAGCGAAATGCTTGTGCTTCTAGTTCCAACCATGCAGTAATATCTAACAAGTGATCTAACAATTTCACAACAACTACAATATACACACAAGTGTAAAGCAATGAATAAGAATATGTATATATGGATGAGCGATGGCCGAACAGCATAGGCAAGATGCAGTAGATGGTATAGAGTACAGAATATACATATCAGATGAGTAATGTAGGGTATGCAAACATTATATAAAGTGACATTGTTTAAAGTGGCTAGTGATACATTTATTTCATCACATTTTTTATTACTAAAGTGGCTAGAGATGAGTCAGTATGTTGGCAGCAGCCACTCAATGTTAGTGATGGCTGTTTAACAGTCTGACGGCCTTGAGATTTCAGTCTCTCGGTCCCCGCTTTGATGCACCTGTACTGACCTTGCCTTCTGGATGGTAGCGGGGTGAACAGGCAGTGGCTCGCATGGTTGTTGTCCTTGATGATTTTTTTGGCCTTCCTATAACATCGGGTGGTGTAGGTGTCCTGGAGGGCAGGTAGTTTGCCCCCGGTGATGCGTTGTGCAGACCTCACTACCCTTTGGAGAGCCTTACGGTTATGGGCGGAGCAGTTGCCGTACCAGGCGGTGATACAGCCCGACAGGATGCTCTCAATTGTGCATCTGTAAAAGTTTGTGAGTGTTTTTGGTAACAAGCCAAATTTCTTCTGCCTCCAGATTTTGAAGAGGCGCTGCTGTGCCTTCTTTACCACACTGTCTGTGTGGGTGGATCATTTCAGTTTGTCCGTGATGTGTATGCTGAGGAACTTAAAACTTTCCACCTTCTCCACTACTGTCCCGTCGATGTGGATGGGGGCTGCTCCCTCTGCTGTTTCCTGAAGTCCACGATCATCTCATTTGTTTTGTTGACATTGGGTGTGAGGATATTTTCCTGACACCACACTCCCAGGGCCCTCACCTCCTCCCTGTAGGCCGAGGAGGAGTTGGAGGCGTGCATGGCCACGCAGTCATGGGTGAACAGGGAGTACAGGAGAGGGCTGAGAACGCACCCTTGTGGGGCCCCAGTGTTGAGGATCAGTGGGGTGGAGATGTTGTTTCCTACCCTCACCACCTGGGGGCGGACCATCAGGAAGTCCAGGACCCAGTTGCACAGGGCGGGGTCGAGACCCAGGGTCTTGAGCTTAATGACGAGTTTGGAGGGTACTATGGTGTTAAATGCTGAGCTGTAGTCGATGAACAGCATTCTTACATAGGTATTCCTCTTGTCCAGAGGAGTTAGGGCAGTGTGCAGTGTGATTGCGATTGCGATTGCGATTGCGTCGTCTGTGGACCTATTGGGGCGGTAAGAAAATTGGAGTGGGTCTAGGGTGTCAGGTAGGGTGAAGGTGATATGGTCCTTGACTAGTCTCTCAAAGAACTTCATGATGACGGAAGTGAGTGCTACGGGGTGATAGTCATTTAGCTCAGTTACCTTAGCTTTCTTGGGAACAGGAACAATGGTGGCCCTCTTGAAGCATGTGGGAACAGCAGACTGGGTTAAGGATTGATTATGTCCGTAAACACACCAGTCAGCTGGTCTGCGCATGCTCTAAAAACACGGCTAGGGATGCCGTCTGGGCCAGCAGCCTTGCAAGGGTTAACACGTTTAAATGTTTTACTCATGTTGGCTGCAGTGAAGGAGAGCCTGCTGGTTTTGGTAGCCGGCCGTGTCGGTGGCACTGTATTATCCTCAAAGCGAGCAAAGAAGTTGTTTAGTTTGTCTGGGAGCGAGACATCGTGGTCCGAGACGTGGCTGGTTTTCTTTTTGTAGTCCGTGGTTGACTGTAGACCCTGCCACATACCTCTCGTGTCTGAGCCGTTGAATTGTGACGCTACTTTGTCTCTATCCCCAGCTGACTCTTTGGAGAACAAAGTCTTTATTGAATAACAATCTTGTTCTTTCAGTATTCTTGTCAGGATGAAATTATGTTATTACCCATGCCCAGCATCTTAGTCCCACTACATCCTTAAAAATAATATCATGATCGACATTGTTAGGGTGAATGATTATCTCTAACCACTTTCGCTTTTTATCTTACAAGCACAGCAACAGGTAAGTAGGAAGCCTAAGCTTGTGCTAGTCGGAACGACTCATAGGAGCACGAGTCTATCTCCTGTTTCTGTGGTGTGAGGCAGCTTGATGTACAAGTACACCCCCTAGACAGGACGCTAGTCTATCTCTTGTTTCCGTAGTGTGAGGCAGTTTGATGTACAAGTACACCCCCTAGACAGGACGCTAGTCTATCTCTTGTTTCCGTAGTGTGAGGCAGTTTGATGTACAAGTACACCCCCTAGACAGGACGCTAGTCTATCTCTTGTTTCCGTAGTGTGAGGCAGTTTGATGTACAAGTACACCCCCTAGACAGGACGCTAGTCTATCTCTTGTTTCCGTAGTGTGAGGCAGCTTGATGTACAAGTACACCCCTTAGACAGAAGTTAGTCTATCACAGGGTCGTACCCCCCCCCCCCCCCCCCTTCTATCTCCTAAATGCTGAGTACCAAGCAACAGCAAGAGGAGTTTAGACTAAACTATAGACTTGTAAATGGGCATTTATAATGATAATAGGGTAAAACATTAAACAGCAGCACAGTTTTCTGAATTTACTCTGAGAATGTTTCATATGCATATCAGTGAGACTTTGACTGATAAACACATGTGATTTAGCTTCACCCTTTTACTGACAATACTGAACATAGTCATCAAACTGGTTAACCAGGAGGGTCCCCTGGTAAATATGGACCTAAACTATGGTTCCTACACTGTAACAACAATATGTATGTTCCATAAGAAAAATCCAGGGGTGTATTCACTAGGAACCAAGGTGTGAGACAAGTTAATATACTATAATAAATGTTGAAACTTTTCCATATTTTCGATCATGTTTGCCTTCACAATTAACGAACAGTGTTCATTTTACACAGTTTACAGGATAGTACTCTTATTTTGAAGGAAGAATAAAAACCACGAACCGGAAGTGCTTCGTTACTGTTGTAGCTGTCACAGCACCGAGCCGAAAATCGCACTGTCAACGTCAGACAAACACCCCCAAAAAACTGATTACAAGACAGCTTAGAAAAACGTTAGAAATATGGACGACGACGTGTTGACAACTTTGAAAATATTGATAATTGGTGAGAGTGGTGTCGGCAAGTCAAGGTAAGATAGTATTTTTGTTGTTGAAGTTTTGCTCATTACAGGAAGGCTATTTAGCCTAGTAATGTTATCTTGAGCTAACCTTAGCTACACTATGTAACTTTTCTTAGCTAACACATTAGCTAACGCTAGCTGTATAACCAGCTGCATCCGTTTGTCCTTTGAATTGGGAATAAACAACTTTCCTACACTTGGTTTTTTTATCATCTTACTTGATGATTTAACTATTTGCAGGTAAATTGCTAGCTACGTGTTAGTTATTTATCTTTGTCTAGTAGAACCAGTATCTGCTGGGTAAACGAAACGACGAGTAGCTTTCTGGGCACAGAGGAGATCTTGTCACATCCTTCTCATTTGCCCAGATACCGGTTGATCTACTAGCTAGCTATCTGGAGCTGGTGGTATGTGGCAAACCCACCCCAGCCCTTGTTAGTTAGCTAACTAAATAGTTTTCCTAGGTTGTGGGCTAGGTAGGCTATATCTGGTGTGTCAGTGTTTAAATGCCTGCTCTCAGACGTGGTGTTTCCCTTCTGTATCCCAAACAGTCTTCTCCTGAGATTCACAGATGATACTTTTGACCCAGACCTGGCTGCAACCATAGGTAAGTCCTAAAGGAGTATGCCCCAGTGCACTGTTAATGGGAAGGGGAAAACGCAGCATTCCCACTCTTAACAGCCGTTTTGACACCGTTGCTAGGCCTATCTGACAATGGAATATTGTTATGTCTCACACATTAGGCTATTCATATTTATGAGTCACCACTTGACTCTGCTCATGCCTCCCTCTTTTTGACACAGGTGTGGATTTCAAAGTAAAAACAATTGCAGTGGATGGGAATAGTGCCAAGCTTGCTATTTGGGTAAGTGTATGAAAATGTAATGTATTATCATTCAAATCTAAGCTCTTTCACTGTAATTAGGTTGATTTTTCTAAGGTGTGGCCAATGTACTCTGTGAAGTGAACATCAGGAAATTCACATTCTTAAAGGGATAATCTGCGGTGCAAACAAAAACAAAGTTTTCCACCTGCCAGTGTTTTGGTAAATAACGGATGGTGAACCAGTATCTGTGTGTTTATAGACCTCTCTAATGCCCAGAATGCTCTGACTCAGACTCTCATTCACCAACTCTGCAAGCATTATAATGTAAAAAATATGTTTATCACCAAATAAGGAGTTTCACTGAGCAGCGATTTTTCATTTACGCCGTTACGGCTGGTATGTACTTCCAACAAAGGTCAAAATAAATAATGTACAAGCAACTGAACAATGCCTGTTGTAGTCTTCTGACCTGTGACCTTTCTCGGTTGCAAGTATGTTTTTTTTTTAAATGGTTGGAACATGCCAGTTGTAACTGGAGTAAATAAAGATAGTTGCTCAACGAAACTCCATATTTGGTGATAAACAAACATTAATTTTTTTTTTTTTTTTTATCTTTATTTAACCAGGCAAGTCAGTTAAGAACATATTCTTATTTTCAATGACGGCCTGGGAACAATGGGTTAACTGCCTGTTCAGGGGCAGAACGACAGATTTGTACCTTGTCAGCTCGGGGGTTTGAACTCGCATCTTCCGGTTATTAGTCCAACGCTCTAACCACTAGGCTACGCTGCCGCCCCGCAGTAAAAAGATAGTTGCTCAACGAAACTCCATATTTGGTGATAAACAAACATATATTTTGATATTTGTTGAATCAGAGCTTTCTGGGTGTTTTTATAACGCACAGATACTTGTTCAGGCATGGAGAAATGTATCCACTCTCAACATCATTGACACAGCTATGGACTGACCATCTATGATATCAACATTTTTAGTTTTGAGGCTAGACAGTGTTTTTGTTGTTGTTTACAATTACATTGTTTAACAACATTCACTTTGTTCTGGTGTTTTAAAAGACACTGGAAAAACATGTGTTTGTTTGGCTCAAACATTAAGGTTGTTTCAACAGGCACAAAAAAAAGTTTTGAAAATGAGTCGATACGCGCATTTTGATTTCGTCTGTCCAAACCAGACGCAAACAACCGATTATTTTGGGTGCAGGTTCAAAATGCATATGAAACATTAATGGACATTTGGCTAACTAGATGTTGCTAGCTAGTTTGACCTGGGGTTGGACATTGGGTTGTTATTTTACCTGAAATGCAAATGGTCATGTTCTGATTATTTTATGCAAACATGACTGTCCTTGGGTCCCATGTTATTGTACATTCAGATAGGTTACCTCCTAAGTTTCAGAACGTTTGTTCCTTTCCTGCCTCCTGAACACATCCCAAGATGTTCTATTTCAGAAGAACTACATACAGGGCCTTCAGATAGTATTCACACCCCTTGACTTTTTACACATTTTGTGTTACAGCCTGAGTTTTAAATTGATACTTTGTCACTAGCCTACTAAATAATGTCAAAGTGGAATTATGTGAGTCATTAAGTATGCAACCCATTTGTTATAGCCTAAATAAGCTCAGGAATAAACATTTGCTTAACAAGTCACAATATGTTGCGTGGACTCACTCTGTGTGCAATAATAGTGTTTAAAATGAATTTTGAATGACTACCTCATCTCTGTTTTTAATTTTACCTTAATTTAACTAGGCAAGTTAGAACAAATTCTTATTTTCAATGATGGCCTAGGAACTGTGGGTTAACTGCCTAATAAAAAAATAAAAAAATAATGTGCAAATATTGTACAATCCAGGTGTGGAAAGCTCAGAGACTTACCCAGAAATACTCACAGCTGTAATCACTGCCAAAGGTGGCTCTAACATGTGTTGACTCAGGGGGTTGAATACTTATCTAATCAAGATAGTGTATGTGTAGATGGTTGACAAAACCATTTATCACCTTGTAACATAACAAAATGTGGAAGTTCAAAGGTATGACTCCTCCTTTCTGAAGGCACTGTAGAACAGCTTGTTCAAGGATAGAGTTGCAAGCACCATGGGATTGCACCATGAGATGGTGCTATTGTCTAATGTGTCACATAGAGAAGCTATGATGGCGGAAGGTTGGCCTCCCAAAGTGAAATCCACGACCCTAGCAGGACCTGGGAAGATTGACATGTTTTAGTATTTACTAAATGTGAAGCTCTTCATGGTCATCAAATTTTGATAATTGTGACTCATCAAAAAAAAAAAAAAAAACATAAACTAATTGAAAAGGTTGTTATAATTCCTATCCATAATGCTGCGTGTTGATACTTTCTACGAAGTGAATTCCTCTTGACGCTGGCATGGCATGGGTAACAGTTTCTGTGTTCAGTGCTGAAAATTGACACACTGTTTTCTCTCATTGATGCCCGGTTGTTGTTGTTGACTTTTGGGCCTGTTAGGACACAGCAGGACAGGAGAGGTTCCGGACCCTGACGCCCAGCTACTACCGTGGTGCACAGGGAGTCATACTGGGTGAGTGTTTGTTTGACCAACAGTGGTGAACATATATTATCACGTCTGGAGCCATATGTACTAAACATGCTGATCTAGGATCAGGTTCCTCCTGGCCATACGATCTTAGACATTATGATGTAAAATTACGAAGCAGTCATACTCTGAGAAGTCCCTGGTCTCCCAAAAATGAGGTGCCTATTTCAAATACGCCATTCAACTCACATTCTCAATTCTGAACCTCTAGTACTGTGGACCCCCACAGTATGATTTCCGTACCCCCCCCCCCCCGCGCTTGTATAACACATTTTAATTGTAGATATGGATAAGGTACAGACACTGTTAATCTCCTCTTTTGCTGTTAGTGTACGATGTCACTAAACGGGACACGTTCACGAGGCTGGAGAACTGGCTGAACGAACTGGAGACGTACTGCACACGGAACGACCTCGTCAAAATGCTGGTTGGGAACAAGATTGATAAGGAGGTGGGTGTCCCAGTGCATTGTGGGTCATACCTGTCTGGCATGAATCTGTCTTTTCAGCTGCGCTTCTCTTATATTGTCACCTAGCTGCCATTGTCTCCAGTGTTGGATGAAACAAATGCAACAAATAAAGTCCTTTCACTTAGCAATGTTTCGTGTTGCTGGTATTGTACCTGATGCCGTTACACATTCCACAGGCTAACACCTGTTATGTGAACCCATTGTTACATTTGTTTTTTTGTTTCAGGAAAACCGTGTAGTTGACCGAAACGAAGGCCTTAAGTTCGCAAGGAAACACTCCATGCTTTTTATTGGTAAGTTCTTGGGTCTTTGTAAAAATAGCTGGGCGTCTGAGTACAATAACCTGGATACTCAAGTTAATGGGGTCTACTACTTAAAGATCTCTTTCATTGTTTGGTGAGTAAATACCAGTTGGAGACTAGCTTTTACAACAAGTGTGCAGACTCTTGAATTCGGGCACAGATGTCATCCTGTAACTCTCCATTTGACATTCCTAATCTCCACTGTCAGCACAACACTGAAGGATGCAGCCCTTCCAGGAGAACTGGATTACGATCGCAAATCTGCAGTCAATCATCTATCAAACCTCATGTCTACATGTGTTTCTATTTCCCAGCTCCAATCGCCTCCTGAAATTAGGTTATAGCATTTCTGAAGACTTTCCATTTTAGAATGACTAAATTAAAGGTTTTGAAAAGGGTTTATGGAAAAGGGTAATGTTTTTGTTTCTGTGCCGTGTAGGCTACACAGTGTGTGTGTGTGTGTGTGTGTAACTTTTTCTTGATGCGAACATTCATATTTTATGAACGCTGAATGTGTATGTCTACACATGTCAATCTAAATTACCGAAATCAAGATCATCATCATCATATGTCAGAAAATCAACAGAGTAAAGATATCTCCTGAGAAAATTACCTTAATGTATGGACTGGGTGAATCAGACATCACTCTCTTTGGTGAAGAAATCCATCCCAGTCCGATGTTGTAATGGCACTTGTCATGCACATATTTTGATGCATAAAAAAAATCAGCTACTGGGACTTGAACTGAAATAGTCTGAAAACGTATACCCACTGTCACTTTTGCTCCCATTTCATTCAAAACAGACCCTAAAATAGTTTTGAAGTGAGTTTTTGTTGTTGTTGCATCCCCCTTAACACTAATATCACACTAATGTGCCCTTCCACTTTGGTAGAGGCCAGTGCTAAAACGCGGGATGGTGTCCAGTGTGCCTTCGAGGAGCTGGTGGAGAAGATTCTCCAGACTCCAGGGCTTTGGGAAAGCAACGCCCAGCCACGGGGCGTTCAGCTGGGGGACCAGGAGCAGCGCGCGGCTGGAGGCTGTGGAGGATATTGTTCCGTACTGTAAACCTGGAACCAACCCAAACGGCATACTGGAAACCAGAACCTGAGAAGGATATTAAGAGTCCGTTAATATACTGTGTGTGTGTTTTATATACTGAGTCACGGCAAGGGTTCATCTGCACTTTCCGATGTCTCGGTACAAAGGGACTTTGCAGTTTGCACTCTTCCTGTACTGCCAGCCAGTTGTCACAGTGCGTGGTGTTGAGAACACAGTTGATTTTCATCACGTGTAAAATATCACGCTAAAGGAGGTGTATTTGTTTTATCTATTAAGTTTGTTAACCACACCAAGTCACTTATGCGTCTTGTCGAACACATCATGGTGAATGAATAATGTCTTCTCTACAATATATTTAACACCTTCTGCTACACGTTTATGCAATACGTTATGAATAGGATCATTGCGTCATGTCAAATGCCTACCAAGTTATACCGCAAATACCTTCGCTATTTATGTCGTTTTCTACTTGATGAGTAGATCTGCATGCCTTAACTATGGTTACCGTAGGACCAATAGATGAAGGTAGAGTCCTTCCATGTGGGGTGGGGCTTCAGACCTTCCACGCGCCTTCACTTTGTCCTAGCTAGTGTTTTGTAGGCCTATAACCCCCCCCCCCCCCCCCCCCTCCCGATAAGCACTTTGTAACAGCTGACAGGCATTCATCACCACGCATTGTGCGCCTAGTCATAGACAGACATCCATTTAACGTGGAAGAAGAGTGTACGCTTCAAACGTATCCATCCCACTGGTTGACAACCAATTGTCATTTATTTTTATCCCCTTCCATTTTATTTCCTTGGTGATTTCTCTATTCCAAGCTGTTAAATATTTTATGTTTTCTTCCACTTTTTATTTCCTGATGTGGGAACATGCATGCAATGTTTTACGTCTTCGTAAACCACACAGTCCATGTGGCGTTGATATAGCCTAGTGATGTGCTTATCCATAGCTGTTACTGGCTCAAATGTTGAAGGGGGAAAAAAGTTACCAGTTTATTATTAAAGCTATTGCAAAATTAAAGTTCTTATTATAAAAAAATAATTCTCTTTAAAAAATAAAAAAAAATCTACTTGGTTTCATTCTGACCCTTCAATCAAGCACTCCTTCTTATTACATAATGGGTGTTAGTTCAAGCATGCTTATGGATGTTCAGTATATCCCGTGGTCTGGAAAAGGGATGCATTTACATGGATCAGCCCAACAGGTTTCTCTCATGCCTGTTTTGTTAAATGGTCCACTCCGTAACATATTACACACAGTCATGTCACACCACACGTACATGCAAAAACTCATTGTCAAGACAGATTTGAGTCTGTATATCTGTAGCAAGATCTACAGTATGTTTGTTGCATGTTTAGCTATTTGAATTTTAAATAATTATCCTTTTTATTTGTTTTATCTTCAGTTTTGTCTGACCTTTTTTTTTTTTTTAAAGTGGGCTTGTTTTCCATCCATGAATCATCTTTATGAATATCTATACCATAACATTCAAATGACACTTGTAAGTGGTGTTGTGCTCGGTCATGACAGTTTGTATTATTTCAAACTGAAATAAAAGACGATGGGAAGAAGAGGAATGTTTTGAGTTTGTTGTTTGAGTTGCCTCGAGAGCACAATTTTTCTACTGCATTAAGGCTATTTTTACAAGCTGAATATTTGTGGGGAATGCGCATACCGGTATTCTTTAACTATTTGTTTTCTTATGGTAATCATATCTTTAATACAGTCCAAAGGTCCTTTATTTGTTGAACTGTATTGAATGTCAATGTTAGCTATGTTAGCTATACCTAACCAAACTACAGTATTTATACTGAGTACAAAATATTAAGAACACCTTCCTGATATTGAGTTGCAACCCCCCCCCCCCCCCCCCCCCCACCCTGAACAGCATGAATTCATCAGGGCATGGACTCTACAAGGTATCAAAAGTGTTCCACAGGGATGCTGGCCCATGTTGTGTCAAGTTGGCTCTCCAATGGTGGACCATTCTTGACACACGGAAAAATTCAGAATGTTATTTGATTTGAAACTGTTGAGCAACAAATCCAGCAGCATTGAAGTTCTTGGCACAAACCCGGTGCACCTGGCACCTACTTCCATACCCTGTTCAAAGGCACTTAAATATTTTGTCTTGCCCATTCACACCCTGAATGGCACACATACACAATCCATGTCTCCAGACTTAAAAAATCCTTCTTTAACATGTCTCCTCCTCTTCATCTACACTGATTGAAGTGAATTTAACAAGTGACACCAATAAGGGATCATAGACTGACCAGGTGAAAGCTATGTCATGGAAAGAGCAGTGTTCATAATGTTTTGTCCACTCATTGGATAGATGTGAGAAACTTTCCTGATAAACTTCTACAGATCTAGCTCAACATGCAAGACTTTGAACACACTACTCATGACGTCACCAAAGCATGCGAAAGGGACCAGTGGAAAATGCTACTAAGCTATGTTTTAGGGTATTGTCTCAGAGCCCAATGTATGATTATGTGCGTATGTTCAGTGTCAGGAGAATGTCCCCAAAATGCATCATGATAAGTCCACTCTGTCAGATGGCCAATACAGTGATAAAAAAACAAAAACTAGCAGATGTATGGTTGTGCAGCCTTAAAACTCATTCTATAAGACCAAGACATTAGTGGTTTCTGAGCAAAAAAAACAAAAATCATAATTTTTAGTGAGGTATAGCCTAGTGGGATAGGATTAGCAAGAGAAGTTGAACACGTTTCACATTTATTTAATCAAATGTATTATTTCAAAAGTATTTCCACTGCTATGTTGTGATAATATTTATACCTAGGATACAAATCCAGTCTTTTAAAAGTGAGTATAACAAGTCATTGAGAATTTTGGAGAATTGAGAATTTTTCTTAAATAGTCAATCGTCAAAAACACAGTTCTCATGTAATCAAATATATCTCACGGTTACAATAAAGAAATACACACATTGACCCCCCCCCCATGTCATTTTTTTATCGCTCAAACATTACAATCCGATAGAAATACTATAAGGCAGGAAGTGGTGAATGAATGAGACTTGTTAACCATGTAGTATACAGTTCCTTCAGAAAGGATACATACCCCTTTGACTTATTCCATATGTTGTTGTGTTACAGCCTGAATTCAAAATATATTAAATCCATTTTTTTTTCTCTCTCACCCATCTACACACAATAGCCAATAATGCCAAAGGGAAAACAGGTTTTTAGAAGTTTTTGAAAATGTAAATAAAGATATCACATTTACATAAGTATTCACACCCCTGAGTCAATCGTTTTTTAGCAGCACCCTTGGCTACGATTACTGCTTTGAGTCATCTGGGGTATGTCTGTATCAGCTTTGAGACTTCTGGGGTATGTCTGTATCAGCTTTGAGACTTCTGGGGTATGTCTGTATCAACTTTGCACATCTGAATTTGGGGATTTTCCTCCCATTCTTCCTTGGAGATTTTTCTCAAGCTCTGTTAAATTAGATGGGAAGTGTCAGTGGACAGCAATCTTCAAATCTTTCCACAGATTTTCAATGGGATTGAAGTTTGGGCTTTGGCTGGGTCACTCAAGGACTTTCACATTCTTGTTCTGAAGCCATTCCAGCATTGCTTCATTGCTTTGGCTGTATGCTTGCTGTCATTGTCCTGTTGGAATGTAAATCTTCACCCCAGTCTAAGGTCGTTTGCTTCTTTCTTTCTGAAGCAGGTTCTCATCAAGGATATGCCTGTATTTGGCTCTATTC
Source organism: Oncorhynchus kisutch (assembly GCF_002021735.2). Classification (NCBI taxonomy): domain Eukaryota; kingdom Metazoa; phylum Chordata; class Actinopteri; order Salmoniformes; family Salmonidae; genus Oncorhynchus; species Oncorhynchus kisutch. The sequence goes on from NC_034200.2 coordinate 36,285,361, forward strand.
ATTTATAGTTTTAAAAAAAATTCTTACCAGTCTCCCAAGTCCCTGCCACTGAAAAGCATCCCCATAGAATAATGCTACCACCACCATGCTTCACAGTAGGGATGGTGTTAGACGGATGATGAGCTGTGCCTGTTTTATTTCCAGGCATTTTGCTTTCAGGTCAGAGAATCTTTTGTCTTATGATCTCTTGTCTTTCACATGCCTTTTTTTGCAAACTCCAGGCGTGCTGTCATGTGCCTTTTTCTCAATAGTGGCTTCCATCTGGCCACTTTCCCATAAAGCCTAGATTGTTGAAATGTTGTAGAGACTGTTGTCCTTTTGGCAGGTTCTCCCATCTCAGGCAAGGAACTCTGTAGTTCTGTCAGAGTGGTCATTGGGTTCTTGATCACCTCCCTGACCAAGGTCCTTCTTGCTTGGTTGTCCAGCCAGGTCTAGGCAGATTCTGGGTTGTTTCATATTTTTTCAATTTCCCAATGATAGACACCACTGTGCTCTTGGAGATTTTCGACATTCTAGAAATTGTTTTATACCCTTCCCCAGATACAGTATATGCCTCATCGCAATTCTATCTGGGAGATCTACGGACAGTTCCTTGGACTTCATGATATAGTTTCTGCTTTGACATGCACTGTCAACTGTGAGACCTTATATATACAGGGGTGTTTCTTTCTAAGTCATGTCCAACCAGTTAAATTAGCCACAGGTAGACTCCCAAGTTGTAATGAGATCTCAAAGGAAATTGGATGCACCTGAGCTCAATTTGAAGTGTCTTATGTGTCTTAATACTTATGTGAATTAGATTTCTGAGTTTCATTTGTGGACATTTCAAAAAATATATATTTTATCTTTGTCATTATGGGGTATTGTGTGTAGATGGGTGAGAGAAAATATTCAATATTTAATCCATTTTGTATTCAGGCTGTAACACAACAACATGTGGAATAAGTCAACGGGTATGAATACTTTCTGAAGGAACTGTAGGTTATCTGGTAGGTGGAACTGTCCGTCTTGGAAGAAGAAGCCAGCAGCATTCCAAAGAAGCAAGAATCAGGTTGGCACAACATTGTCTCTGCTCCCCTTTTCAGCATAATTAAAGTCATGTGGTTACTTGGACGTGCTTCAGTTCGACTGGTGGCTAGCCAAAGTCGGCTAGGCTAACCAAACGAGTGTGCTCGTAAACTCACTGAAGACCTTCACTTGAAAAATGAGAAAATAGTACTGTTTGGCCATTTTGAGAAGCTGTAGCCAATATACACTTCCTAAAATGAGTCAGAATGAATCTACGATACAGTAACTCAAGAAATCGGTCATTGATTTTGCCGTGTTTGCCGTGGAGATCATAGTCACGCAATTACTAAGATGTTTGGTGCTGTATTTCTCAATGAAAAAATGTGCATGAAAACAAGTCGTCTCTCTCGTTGAATGACAACAAAGACTTAATTAAAGAATCCCTACAGTTGACCAATCACGGAAGAAGGTGCGAAAACTTTGAGTCCTTAACTTCGGGTGGCCTCTATAAAAAAAATGTTTTTTTAAATGTGCCCGAAAATCTGAAAAAAACTCTTACTGGAGTCCAACACAAACAAAAATGTCACAAAATGGCGTATAATGTATATACAAACTCTTCCGAACCTGTTAGTCTGGGAAGCATGCGGCTTCATACCCAGACCATGAGGTGAGACTACCAAAGGGGGGGTTCACCTCATGGTGAAAACTGATGAAAACTGGTCTTTAGTATTGAAAAAATCCTCAGTTCTATTTTTGCTCTGAAATGTGCTACTATTCTATCATGACTTCGATGCCACATTATTTTCCAATACTGCTACAACGCTATTTATCTAATATTTGGGGCGTCAGGTAGCCTAGTGGTTAGAACGTTGGGCCAGTAACCGAAAGGTTGCTAGATTGGATCCCCGAGTTGACAAGGTAAAAGCAATCTGTCATATTCTACCCTTGAACAAGGCAGTTTACCCACTGTTCCCTGGTAGGCCGTCATTGTAAATAAGAATTTGTTCTTAACTGACATGCCAAGTTAAATAAAGGTTAAATAAAAAAATATTTACATTTACATCAATGTAGCAATTTGTCCTTTCAGATTCCTCTCACATCAAAATCGAAAATGTTGAAACACTTTGACAGAGTAGGTAACTTTGCAAAGTTGGTCAACACTGTTTTTTTACTGCAGTCCCTCTACACTTGTGTTAAGTCTTGAAAATCACATTTATATATATTTTTTACCACAATTTAACATTGTAGGTTGTAAAAACGTATAATATAAATTACAGGTTGCCTTTTGTAATTCAAATTTATTCAAGTGACCAGATTGGCCATGGTCCAGACGGTGTAGGTTGAAGATGCCCCTAGACGCTGATCTTGGTTCAGTTTTGCATTTTCCTCGCTAATTATTAAGGATAGGATTGGAGGAGGAGAAGCTGATCCTAGATCTGCTCCTAGAGGGAAATAGTGTCTAGACATTGAGTGATCAGTGTCTAGACCACTTTGACAGTCTTTATCTCGGAGATGTGGGAAGACTTCTGGATGATGCAACTGGTGGGGGTGGGCCCTGTGGCGCAGCTGGTGGTGGTGGGCCCTGTGGCGCAGCTGGTGGTGGTGGGCCCTGTGGCACAGCTGGTGGTGGTGGGCCCTGTGGCGCAGCTCTGCCCCTGGGCCAAGTTAGATAGAGCCATGGCAGCGTGGATCTCCCTCCACTCTGCCACCTCCCTCCGCTGGCCTCTTTCACTCTTCCCATCACTGCAAAAGACATAAAGGAGAGCCCAGGCGGAGATTTAAAGACTGTATGGTACACTCCCCAGGATGAAATCGTCATACACAACAGGGAGACTTTCTACCTACAGACGACAGAAATGCATCTGCCTAGACTGCCATTATTTGCTCCTCCCAATGTGGGCATGCCAGAAGAGAAAGCCACATTATTACATGTTAATGAATGATTTGAAAAGTAAATATGTCTGCATCCTTGTGCAGCTAGAAGTCTTTTACTCACGTTAAAGACATGCAGACGAGAGAAGAGTTCCATAAACAAACATACCTGTCACATCTAGTTGATGCAAAGTCCATCATGTCTGAAAAACATAGAGAGACAAAAAAAAAAAACTCAATTAAATGTATTGTGGAGAAAAGTATGGAAACTGGAGACGGGAGTTTTCCAGAACCTGTACTTCACATATATGTATTTTCATATCTGTGTGACTGTCTACGTTGTGTTTTCCAATATTTCCGTGTGTGTGTGTATTTTTTTTGTATGCATTACAGTATTTGCGTGTGTGTGCGTGTGTGTGTGCATTACAGTATTTGCATGTGTGTGTGTGTATATGTGTGTGTGTATATGTGTGTGTGTGTGTGTGTTTGCTTTACAGTATTTGCATGTGTGTGTGTGAACTTTAACTGCCCCAGAGGGCCTTAACTCACTGAAGTACTCTAGTCTAGCTGCTCTTAGGCACTCCGGCCAAAACAAATGCAATTATGTTTCTCCTCTGCCTTTGAGATGGAAAAATCCGATATCTGTGCGGTGTCATGAACACAGACGCTGTGTTTCCAGGTCTCCAGAGTTCGTTTCACTGTTATTTGGCTGTTTTTTTTTTATTCCTTCCTCTGCCTTTGTTTCAACTGCAGTACATCCAAGATCATAGGAATGTGCATTAGAGTATTGTGTGAATAAGCGACATGTAATACTCCCTCTATGGATCTTTAGTGGCAGTGTCTCTCCTTCTGAGTGTGTTTGGTTCCTGTCATGCCCTAAACTGATTCAATCACCTTAAGTCAGTGTATTGATGGCTATCTCACCTTGGGTTCTTTGGATTTGAAGTGCTTTTGGAACGGTGTCGTTGAACAGATGGAACAGTGTCGTTGAACAGATGGAACAGTGTCGTTGAACAGATGGAACAGTGTTGTTGAACAGATGGAACAGTGTCGTTGAACAGATGGAACGGTGTCGTTGAACAGAGAACAGTGTCGTTGAACAGATGGAACGGTGTCGTTGAACAGATGGAACGGTGTTGTTGAACAGAGAATGGTGTCATTGAACAGAGAACGGTGTCGTTGAACAGATGGAACAGTGTCGTTGAACAGATGGAACAGTGTCGTTGAACAGATGGAACAGTGTCGTTGAACAGATGGAACGGTGTTGTTGAACAGAGAACAGTGTCGTTGAACAGATGGAACAGTGTCGTTGAACAGAGAACAGTGTCATTGAACAGATGGAACGGTGTTGTTGAACAGAGAACGGTGTCATTGAACAGAGAACGGTGTCGTTGAACAGATGGAACAGTGTCGTTGAACAGATGGAACGGTGTCGTTGAACAGATGGAACGGTGTCGTTGAACAGGTGGAACGGTGTCGTTGAACAGAGAACAGTGTCGTTGAACAGAGAACAGTGTCGTTGAACAGATGGAATGGTGTCGTTGAACAGATGGAACGGTGTCGTTGAACAGATGGAATGGTGTCGTTGAACAGATGGAACAGTGTCGTTGAACAGATGGAACGGTGTCGTTGAACAGATGGAACGGTGACGTTGAACAGAGAACGGTGTCGTTGAACAGATGGAATGGTGTCGTTGAACAGATGGAACGGTGTCGTTGAACAGATGGAATGGTGCCGTTGAACAGATGGAACGGTGTTGTTGAACAGAGAATGGTGTCGTTGAACAGAGAATGGTGTCGTTGAACAGAGAACAGTGTCGTTGAACAGATGGAATGGTGTCGTTGAACAGAGAACAGTGTCGTTGAACAGATGGAACGGTGTTGTTGAACAGATGGAACGGTGTTGTTGAACAGAGAATGGTGTCATTGAACAGAGAACGGTGTCGTTGAACAGATGGAACACTGTCGTTGAACAGATGGAACGGTGTTGTTGAACAGAGTACGGTGTCATTGAACAGAGAACGGTGTCGTTGAACAGATGGAACGGTGTCATTGAACAGGTGGAACGGTGTCGTTGAACAGAGAACAGTGTCGTTGAACAGAGAACAGTGTCGTTGAACAGATGGAATGGTGTCGTTGAACAGATGGAACGGTGTCGTTGAACAGATGGAATGGTGTCGTTGAACAGATGGAACAGTGTCGTTGAACAGATGGAACGGTGTCGTTGAACAGATGGAACGGTGACGTTGAACAGAGAACGGTGTCGTTGAACAGATGGAACGGTGTCGTTGAACAGAGAACAGTGTCGTTGAACAGATGGAACGGTGTCGTTGAACAGATGGAACGGTGTCGTTGAACAGATGGAACAGTGTCGTTGAACAGATGGAATGGTGTCGTTGCCAGGGGTGTATTCATTACGGAAACTTTTACAGTTTAAAAACCGAACGGAAGCAAACAGAGCAAAACAAGAGTTTCTGTTGGACAAATTCTGGTACATAGATCACTCCCCGTTCCATTTGTTTCCGTTTTGCAACAGAATTGGTGTAATGAATACGTTCCAGGTTGAAACTTAAATCTTAGGGAAAATATGAGCTCAAATGTTGGATTTTCAATCTACCAAACACACTTTGTTTACTGTTTGGGTGTTATCATACATTTTGATGATATAGTTTATAAATGCGTAAGAAATCGTGTGTAATTTGCATGTTTGCACACACATTTTTCATGTGAACACAGCAGAACGGGCTCTCTGTTACATTGAGTCGAGTCAGGCGGGTCAAGAGCCATGTTTCTTCAGGGAGCTATGAGCAAGAAAATTAGAGGCCAATTGCGAGCACACAAAATGCGGCTTTCAAAATGCACTGCCTGAAACATCTCATACTCCGATTTCTATAGCAAGGTCCGGGCCAAAATCAACTACAGCTAGATAATAAATCGTCTGGCCTCTTTCACATTTTGCTACTGAATGTCTCTAATCTTTTTTGGTGGTTCTGACATTTCATTTTACCAAGGAAAATAGTAATTATTCTGGAAAACTCAGCACTAAATCAAAATGTACATGTACAGCTGAAGTCGGAAGTTTACGTACACATAGGTTGGAATCACTCCACAAATGTCTTGTTAACAAACTATGGTTTTGGGAAGTTGGTTAGGACATCTACTTTGTGCATGACACAAGTCATTTTTCCAACAATTGTTTACAGACAGATTATTTCACTTATAATTCACTGTATCACAATTCCAGTGGGTCAGAAGTTTACATACACTAAGTTGACTGTGCCTTTAAACAGCTTGGAAAATTCCAGAAAATGATGTCATGGCTATGGCTTTAGAAGCTTCTGATAGGCCACGTTCCTCTGTACAAACAATAGCACGCAAGTATAAACACCATGGGACCACACAGCCATCATACTGCTAAGGAAGGAGAGGTGTTCTGTCTCCTAGAGATGAACGTGCTTCGGTGCAAAAAGTGGAAATCAATCCCAGAACAACAGCAAAGGACCTTGTGAAGATGCTGGAGGAAACCGGTAGAAAAGTATCTATATCTACAGTAAAACGAGTCCTATATCGACATAACCTAAAAGGCCATTCAGCAAGGAAGAAGCCACTGTTTCAAAACCGCTATCAAAAAGCCAGACTACGGTTTGTAACTGCACATGGGGACAAATATCGTACTTTTTGGAGAAATGTCCTCTGGCCTGATGAAACAAGAATAGAACTGTTTGGCCGTAATGACCATCGTTATGTTTGGAGGAAAAAGTGGGAGGCTTGCATGCCGAAGAACATCCTCCCAACCGTGAAGCATGGGGGTGGCAGCATCATGTCATGGGGGTGCTTGGCTGCAGGAGGGACTGGTGCACTTCACAAAATAGATAGCATCATAAGGTAGGAAAATGATGTGGATATATTGAAGCAACATCTCAAGATGTCAGTCAGAAAGTTAAAGCTTTGTCACAAATGGGTCTTCCAAATGGACAATGACCCCAAGCATAATTCCAAAGTTGTGGCAAAATGGTTTAAGGACAACAAAGTCAAGGTATTGGAGTGGCCTTCACAAAGCCCTGACCTCAATCATATAGAACATTTGTGGGCAGAACTGTTAAAGTGTGTGCGAGCAAAGAGGGCCTAGAAACCTGCTCTGTCAGGAGGAAAGGGCCAAAATTCACCCAATTTATTGTGGGAAGCTTGTGGAAGGCTTTCCGAAACGTTTGACCCAAGTTAAACAATTTAAAGGCAATGCTACCAAATACTAATTGAGTGTATGTAAACTTCTGACCCACTGGGAATGTGATGAAATAAATAAAAGCTGAAATAAATCACTCTCTACTATTATTCTGACGTTTCACATTCTTAAAATAAAGTGGTGATCCTCACTGGCCTAAGACAGGGCATTTTTACTAGGATTAACTGTCAGGAATTGTGAAAAACTGAGTTTAAATGTATTTGGCTAAGGTGTATCTAAACTTCCGACTTCAACTGTAAATCATTATGGGCAAATTGAACTGTGCTTCTTTTTTGTCTCTGCGCTCTTTATATTTTACAATAATTTGTTTTCCTGAAATTGTGTTTTTTTTTTTACAAGACCTGTAAAAAGCATGTTAGTGCCTCTCAGACCAATTCTGATCTGGGAAACTGACTACAACAAATACAAAATACCTTGGCTGACTCTGAAAATAAAATGTAAATTCTGGTCATGGAAGTCCACTTAGTTCATGAACTCCTAAAGTTGTTTTGCACAATCCTGGTCTTCAAGGGGATGCAGGAGCTGCTAGTTTTCACATCCCCTCAAAAGTTAGTCAGACATTGATTGGCAGTGGAGATAGACAAATCACCTGGTTCTAAAAATCGAAATCAGTTGCCGATTGAGAGACAGATGGAAACCAAGCCAAAATTTTGAACTTTTTGAACAAAAGTTAATTTCCTGCAATTCTACACATTTTGACATGGAGCGTAGAGAATTTTTTTATCTTTTAAAGCAAGTTTGCTGCAATGCTACTCATTTTACCATGTGGCAGAAAGAAAGATTAGCAGTTTTACTAATTTCCTGCAATTCTACACATTTTGCCATAGAGTGGAGGCAAATGTTTGCAGTTTTTAATATGATAACTGACAATCAATGGGCCCCACCCTGGTCGGTAATTCGACCATGTTTACTACAAGTTTAGATAACTTGCTAATCTAAAATGTTTTTGCTGACATGGGCTAATTGAGTGACTGCTGATGCACAACCACATTTCTAAATTGAACCTGGTGTATTCCATTATTCTAACACCTCAACAGTAAGTTGACACCCCGACTGAGTTCCTAATTTTTTTTACAATATTCTATTTACAGTACCAGTCAAACGTTTGGACGCACCTACTAATTTCTTTATTTTGACTATTTTGTAGTGCAAATAATGCGTGTTTAATGACCCGCCGTCATATTGGACAACCCAGAAACAGCACTAATTAGCATAGGCATATTGACTAGTTTACTCTTTCCACTCCCACGCCAAGCAGCCCCTAAATACTACAGGGACACAAACAGTTACAGTGTGTGCCTGTGACATCTGAAATCTTTCTTGTTTTCTGAATTTTATATTTTCTTTTGGAAGCCTACCCTAAAACTAAGTATTTTGTGACTTAATTAAGTAAAAACTTCCTGTGATATAAACTGTTATGTTTTTATTGAACAATTTAAGTCACAATTCTGAGATAAACAATTAGAAACTATACTGTCAACTCTGAGTGTGAATACAGTGGTTCCAACTTCCATGGAGAATTCTGTGGTGATTTAGTGCAGGGACCAAGCAGAAACACTCTGAAACGGCATCTGTACCAGAAACTTAGGCAAAGGTCCTCACGTCTCACCTTGGGGACAATAAAATATCAGATATTCTGTAATTGACCCTGTAATTGACTACGCATTCTAGAATATGGATAATGGAATTCACTGATCTGGATTTTTTAAAGTAAGGGATTTAAATGTCAGCATAAGTTCCTATTAGCTGTTGCTTTGGTTCCAGGACCTTTTGTGGAGTTTAGAGTTGTCTACCTGATTAAGGGCAGTTCCCCTAACTTCAGGTCAACCTGATTAAGGGAAGTTCTCCTAACTTCAGGTCAACCTGATTAAGGGCAGTTCCCCTAACTTCAGGTCAACCTGATTAAGGGCCGTTCTCCTAACTTCAGGTCTACCTGATTAAGGGCAGTTCTCCTAACTTCAGGTCAACCTGATTAAGGGCAGTTCTCCTAACTTCAGGTCAACCTGATTAAGGGCAGTTCTCCTAACTTCAGGTCAACCTGATTAAGGGCAGTTCTCCTAACTTCAGGTCAACCTGATTAAGGGCAGTTCTCCTAACTTCAGGTCAACCTGATTAAGGGCAGTTCTCCTAACTTCAGGTCAACCTGATTAAGGGCAGTTCTCCTAACTTCAGGTCAACCTGATTAAGGGCAGTTCTCCTAACTTCAGGTCAACCTGATTAAGGGCAGTTCTCCTAACTTCAGGTCAACCTGATTAAGGGCAGTTCTCCTAACTTCAGGTCAACCTGATTAAGGGCAGTTCTCCTAACTTCAGGTCAACCTGATTAAGGGCAGTTCTCCTAACTTCAGGTCAACCTGATTAAGGGCCGTTCTCCTAACTTCAGGTCAACCTGATTAAGGGCATTCTCCTAACTTCAAGTCAACCTGATTAAGGGCATTTCTCCTAACTTCAGGTCAACCTGATTAAGGGCAGTTCTCCTAACTTCAGGTCAACCTGATTAAGGGCATTCTCCTAACTTCAGGTCAACCTGATTAAGGGCAGTTCCCCTAACTTCAGGTCAACCTGATTAAGGGCAGTTCTCCTAACTTCAGGTCAACCTGATTAAGGGCAGTTCTAACTTCAGGTCAACCTGATTAAGGGCAGTTCTCCTAACTTCAGGTCAACCTGATTAAGGGCAGTTCTCCTAACTTCAAGTTTTTTGTTTATTTTTAATTTTTATTTCACCTTTATTTAACCAGGAAGGCTAGTTGAGAACACCTTTATTTAACCAGGAAGGCTAGTTGAGAACACCTTTATTTAACCAGGAAGGCTAGTTGAGAACAAGTTCTCATTTACAACTGCGACCGGGCCAAGATAAAGCATAGCAGTGTGAACAGACAACAACACAGAGTTACACATGGAGTAAACAATAAACAAGTCAATGACACAGTAGAAGTCAACCTGAATAAAGGCAGTTCTCCTAACTTCAGGTCCTGAAGGGCACACAGGTGTTATAACAGGTGCCTATTTGTGTCTTGTTAAAGCTTTCAACATTGACAGATAAGACCAACTCAAGGAACAGAAGTTTGGCCAACCTAAAATGGCAAACGTTAACCCAACAAGCATTTCGCTCTGCAAATCTGTGCACCCAACCAATAAACTTGATTAGAAGTAAACTAGTTGGTTAGTGTTATGCCAAGAAATTAAACCCACGACTGTGTCCAGTCGATATAAACATACAGTGGCAAGAAAAAGTATGTGAAACCTTTGGAATGACCCGGATTTCTGCATAAATTCGTCATAAAATTTGATCTGATCTTAATCTAAGTCACAACAATAGACAAACACCGGGTGCTTAAACTAATAACACACAAATTGTTGTATTTTTCTTGTCTACATTGAATACATAATTTAAACAAACATTCACAGTGTAGGTTAGAAAAAGTATGTGAACCCCTATGCTAATGACTTCTCCAAAAGCTAATTGGAGTCAGGAGTCAGCTAACCTGGAGTTCAATCAATGAGACGAGATTGGAGATGCTGGTTAGAGGTGCCCTGCCCTCAAATGTTATGACCAATTTATGCAGAAACCCAGGTATTTCCAAAGGGTTCACATACTTTTTCTTGCCACTGTACATTAGCTGGTATGTCTGCGTATGCCGTGTCTTAGGTCGTGCTTATGGCAGTGTTTTGTAGACTTTATGGTTGGAGTTTTCAAGTAAAGTGTCACAATATAATGAGGAATGTGTGATCTCTTACACATAGGGTAGACAAAGCGTGTCTCTGCCTCGGAGGAAGAGGGCGAGACAAGGTCATCGTCACACTCGTTGGAGCTGAATGACCCTGAGTGGTTCCTGCGGCGGGACTTTGCGACGTCATCAGTGGTCGCCATTACGTGTCTTAGGGTGTCGTTAAGGTACCGTTTCAGCAAGCTGCTCTTGTACTTGGGCGGTGGAGAGATGTAGTCGTCACTGTAGGTGGGATCAGTCCTTTTCTCCTGTTTGATGACACTCTTGAGGGAGGGCCTGGAGATCTCTGATTGATTTGCTGGAGTTTGTAAGGGACATTCGTCGTCTGCAACATGGGGGTAAACAAAAAAACATTGGCCTCCATCAATTGGTCTCCAAAAGAGCCTGAATATCCTTCATTTTTTTGGGGGGGGGGGGGGGGTAAATCAGGTTTAATATTGTAGATAGATTGTAGATTCCATCAACGTAATTGTAGATTCCATCAACGTAATTGTCTGCATAATTTTCAATTCCCTTATATATTTTTATGTAAATATATACACACATACATGTCGTGATCCTCGGCGTACACATCACTGAAAAACTGAAATATTCCACCAACACAGACAGTGTGGTGAAGAAGGCACAATTTGGCTTGGCACCTAAAACCCTCACAAACATTTACTGATGCACAATTGAGAGCATCCTGTCGGGCTGTATCACCGCCGGGTACAGCAACTGCACCACCCACAACCACAGGGCTCTCCAGAGGGTGGTGTGGTCTGCCCAACGCATCCCTGGGGGCAATCTACCTGCCCTCCAGGACACCTACAGCACCCAATGTCACGAGAAATTCAAAAAGATCATCAAGGACAACAATTCCCGAGCCACTGCCTGTTCACCCCGCTATCATCCAGAAGGCGAGGTCAGTACAGGTGCATCAAAGCTGGGACCAAGAGACTGAAAAGCAACTTCTATCTCAAGGCCTTTAGACTGTTAAATAGCCATCACTAGCACATTAGAGGCTGCTGCCCTATATACATAGACTTGAAATCACTGGCCACTTTAATAATGGAACACTAGTCACTTTAATAATGTTTACGTATCTTGCATTCCTCATCTTAAATGTATATACTGTATTCTATTCTATCCTATTCAACTGTATCTTAGTCTATGCCGCTCTGACATTGCTTGCCCAATATTTATATATTCTTAATTCCATTCCTTTACTTTAGATTTGTGTGTATTGTTGTAAAATTGTTAGATATTACTTGTTAGATATTACTGCACTGTTAGAGCTAGAAACACAATATTTTCGCTACACCTGCAATAACATCTGCTAAACAAATGTATGTGACAAATATGATTTGATTTGATTTTTAAAAATATATTTTTGTTTATTATTTTCCCCTATCATAACCTATATACATTTTATGGACACAGTGTATTTTACATTAGTTATCTTGTTGTTTTTAATTCCATTGTCACTACTTCCGCCGAAGTCGGTCCCTCTCCTTGTTCGGGCGGCGTTTGGAGGTCTACGTCACCGGCCTTCTAGCCACCGCCGATCCACTTTTCATTTTCCATTTGTTTTGTCTTTGTTTTACACACCTGATTTCAATCCCACAATTACTTGTTCATTATTTAACCCTCTGTTCCCCCATGTTTTTTTGTGAGTGATTGTTTATTGTATTTTCGGTCTGTCATGGTGTGCGTGTATTTGTTACTTTGTATATTTGACATTTTGATTAAAAGTATGTTGATTACTCATAGGACATAGGACCCATTACACCCACCCTTCAGCTCCACTCAACCCCTCTCATCGATCCACTCAACCCCTCTCATCGACCCACTCAACCCCTCTCATCGACCCACTCAACCCCTCTCATCGATCCACTCAACCCCTCTCATCGCTCCACTCAACCCCTCTCATTGCTCCACTCAACCCCTCTCATCGACCCACTCAACCCCTCTCATCGATCCACTCAACCGCTCTCATCGCTCCACTCAACCCCTCTCATCGACCCACTCAACCCCTCTCATCGACACACTCAACCCCTCTCATCGATCCACTCAACCCCTCTCATTGCTCCACTCAACCCCTCTCATCGACCCACTCAACCCCTCTCATCGATCCACTCAACCGCTCTCATCGCTCCACTCAACCCCTCTCATCGACCCAATCAACCCCTCTCATCGATCCACTCAACCCCTCTCATCGACCCACTCAACCCCTCTCATCGACCCACTCAACCCCTCTCATCGATCCACTCAACCCCTCTCATCGATCCACTCAACCCCTCTCATCGACCCAATCAACCCCTCTCATCGACCCACTCAACCCCTCTCATCGACCCACTCAACCCCTCTCATCGATCCACTCAACCCCTCTCATCGATCCACTCAACCCCTCTCATCGACCCACTCAACCCCTCTCATCGACCCACTCAACCGCTCTCATCGCTCCACTCAACCCCTCTCATCGACCCAATCAACCCCTCTCATCGATCCACTCAACCCCTCTCTTCGATCCACTCAACCCCTCTCATCGACCCACTCAACCCCTCTCATCGACCCACTCAACCCCTCTCATCGACACACTCAACCCCTCTCATCGATCCACTCAACCCCTCTCATCGACACACTCAACCCCTCTCATCGATCCATTCAACCCCTCTCATTGACCCCCCAACACCATCCAGTTTTTATTTTTATTTGCCACATATTTTTCAACTGTGCTGTGAATGTTCTGAACCTTTTTATTCTCATAGTTTACAGATTATAAATTAAAGATAATTATTTTTGCCTAAAGTATTATTATATTATTGATCGACTGACTATGACTTTTCAATTGGTACATTGAAAAATCTCTTTCCAACTATCTTGCTATCTATATGGCACAGCTGGCAATTTTTTGGTCCTTAAATTAAACTGGTATACTTTTTTATTTATCACAATTTTCTTTAACCAATTTCGGGCTTTAAAACCAGGGCCGACAGACAAGTTCCTTACTTTTCCCACCTTCCACTTGCCTCTTCCATTTTTGCGGTCTCACAATACTTTTTAAGTTTACTCTCTGCGGACACAAAGAAACTCTGGTCTTTATTTATTTTAGTTTGTACCTTATCTTTAACTCTGCGTTGTTGGAAAAGGACCCGTGAAAAAAGCATTTCACTGTTAGTCTACAGCTGTTGTCTACGAAGCATGTGACAAATAACATTTTATTTGTTGAAAGGTAATCAACTCTATTACATATTAACAAAATTACTCAGAGACAGTTGTTTTTGTATAACAGTGTTAATTGTCAACTTTTTACAGAGTTACAGAAACTCTTTAAAAGTGTTAAATCCCTAACACTTTCTTAAGTAAAACATTAACTCTGTGTGGTACGGGACATTAGTTTATGAGTGTTACAATGAACACTTTTAGAGTTGATTTCACACTTGCAGTGTTGATATGTGTAACGCATATTTGTTGGAATTACATCCCCAGCTCTAATCTCGTTTAGTCTACCCGCAGCCCCTCTTACCCTCAGAGTTGGTGTCATCACTGCTGACACTAAGTCTCTCAGCGTTGCCCTGAACGTATTTGTTGTAGAGTTTGATACGTAGAGCCCAACTCAGGTCTGGCTGTCTCACTGTGTTCTTCAGCCTCCGCCGGGCATTGGCAAACCAATTTGAGACCTGCAGCATAAAGAGAAAGAGGAATTCAGGATATTTTACTTGTCAACAAATATGTTTTTCACTGACTGGTTTCTACTTCTACTTCCATGGTTCAACCACATGATCGATGACTGACTAACATACCTCAGTTCCCCTGTACTAAAGTAACGTCTCAGTTCCCCTGTACTAAAGTAACGTCTCAGTTCCCCTGTACTAAAGTCACGTCTCAGTTCCCCTGTACTAAAGTCACGTCTCAGTTCCGCTGTACTAAAGTCACACCTCAGTTCCCCTGTACTAAAGTAACGTCTCAGTTCCCCTGTACTAAAGTCACGTCTCAGTTCCCCTGTACTAAAGTCACATCTCAGTTCCCCTGTACTAAAGTCACGTCTCAGTTCCCCTGTACTAAAGTCACGTCTCAGTTCCCCTGTACTAAAGTCACGTCTCAGTTCCCCTGTACTAAAGTCACGTCTCAGTTCCCCTGTACTAAAGTCACGACTCAGTTCCCCTGTACTAAAGTAACGTCTCAGTTCCCCTGTACTAAAGTAACGTCTCAGTTCCCCTGTACTAAAGTAACGTCTCAGTTCCCCTGTACTAAAGTCACGTCTCAGTTCCCCTGTACTAAAGTCACACCTCAGTTCCCCTGTACTAAAGTAACGTCTCAGTTCCCCTGTACTAAAGTAACGTCTCAGTTCCCCTGTACTTAAGTCACGTCTCAGTTCCCCTGTACTAAAGTCACGTCTCAGTTCCCCTGTACTAAAGTCACGTCTCAGTTCCCCTGTACTAAAGTCACGTCTCAGTTCCGCTGTACTTAAGTCACGTCTCAGTTCCCCTGTACTAAAGTCACGTCTCAGTTCCCCTGTACTAAAGTCACGTCTCAGTTCCCCTGTACTAAAGTAACGTCTCAGTTCCGCTGTACTAAAGTCACGTCTCAGTTCCCCTGTACTAAAGTCACATCTCAGTTCCCTGTACTAAAGTCACGTCTCAGTTCCCCTGTACTAAAGTCACGTCTCAGTTCCGCTGTACTTAAGTCACGTCTCAGTTCCCCTGTACTAAAGTCACGTCTCAGTTCCCCTGTACTTAAGTCACGTCTCAGTTCCCCTGTACTAAAGTCACGTCTCAGTTCCCCTGTACTAAAGTCACGTCTCAGTTCCGCTGTACTTAAGTCACGTCTCAGTTCCCCTGTACTAAAGTCACGTCTCAGTTCCCCTGTACTAAAGTCACGTCTCAGTTCCGCTGTACTTAAGTCACGTCTCAGTTCCCCTGTACTAAAGTCACGTCTCAGTTCCCCTGTACTAAAGTCACGTCTCAGTTCCCCTGTACTAAAGTAACGTCTCAGTTCCCCTGTACTAAAGTCACGTCTCAGTTCCCCTGTACTAAAGTAACGTCTCAGTTCCCCTGTACTAAAGTCACGTCTCAGTTCCCCTGTACTAAAGTCACGCCTCATTTCCCCTGTACTAAAGTCACGTCTCAGTTCCCCTGTACTAAAGTAACGTCTCAGTTCCCCTGTACTAAAGTCACGTCTCAGTTCCCCTGTACTAAAGTCACGTCTCAGTTCCCCTGTACTAAAGTCACGTCTCAGTTCCCCTGTACTAAAGTCACGTCTCAGTTCCGCTGTACTTAAGTCACGTCTCAGTTCCCCTGTACTAAAGTCACGTCTCAGTTCCGCTGTACTAAAGTCACGTCTCAGTTCCCCTGTACTAAAGTAACGTCTCAGTTCCCCTGTACTAAAGTCACGTCTCAGTTCCCCTGTACTAAAGTAACGTCTCAGTTCCCCTGTACTAAAGTCACGTCTCAGTTCCCCTGTACTAAAGTCACGCCTCATTTCCCTTGTACTAAAGTCACGTCTCAGTTCCCCTGTACTAAAGTAACGTCTCAGTTCCCCTGTACTAAAGTCACGTCTCAGTTCCCCTGTACTAAAGTCACGTCTCAGTTCCCCTGTACTAAAGTCACGTCTCAGTTCCCCTGTACTAAAGTCACGTCTCAGTTCCGCTGTACTTAAGTCACGTCTCAGTTCCCCTGTACTAAAGTCACGTCTCAGTTCCCCTGTACTAAAGTCACGTCTCAGTTCCCCTGTACTAAAGTAACGTCTCAGTTCCCCTGTACTAAAGTAACGTCTCAGTTCCGCTGTACTAAAGTCACGTCTCAGTTCCCCTGTACTAAAGTCACGTCTCAGTTCCCCTGTACTAAAGTCACGTCTCAGTTCCCCTGTACTAAAGTCACGTCTCAGTTCCCCTGTACTTAAGTCACGTCTCAGTTCCCCTGTACTAAAGTCACGTCTCAGTTCCACTGTACTAAAGTCACGTCTCAGTTCCCCTGTACTAAAGTCACGTCTCAGTTCCCCTGTACTAAAGTCACGTCTCAGTTCCGCTGTACTAAAGTCACGTCTCAGTTCCGCTGTACTAAAGTCACGTCTCAGTTCCGCTGTACTAAAGTCACGTCTCAGTTCCCCTGTACTAAAGTAACGTCTCAGTTCCCCTGTACTAAAGTCACGTCTCAGTTCCCCTGTACTTAAGTCACGTCTCAGTTCCCCTGTACTAAAGTCACGTCTCAGTTCCCCTGTACTAAAGTCACGTCTCAGTTCCCCTGTACTAAAGTAACGTCTCAGTTCCGCTGTACTAAAGTCACGTCTCAGTTCCGCTGTACTAAAGTCACGTCTCAGTTCCGCTGTACTAAAGTAACATCTCAGTTCCCCTGTACTAAAGTCACGTCTCAGTTCCCCTGTACTAAAGTCACGTCTCAGTTCCCCTGTACTAAAGTCACGTCTCAGTTCCCCTGTACTAAAGTCACGTCTCAGTTCCCCTGTACTAAAGTAACGTCTCAGTTCCGCTGTACTAAAGTAACATCTCAGTTCCGCTGTACTAAAGTCACGTCTCAGTTCCCCTGTACTAAAGTCACGTCTCAGTTCCCCTGTACTAAAGTCACGTCTCAGTTCCCCTGTACTAAAGTCACGTCTCAGTTCCCCTGTACTAAAGTCACGTCTCAGTTCCCCTATACTAAAGTAACGTCTCAGTTCCCCTGTACTAAAGTCACGTCTCAGTTCCCCTGTACTAAAGTCACATCTCAGTTCCCCTGTACTAAAGTCACGTCTCAGTTCCCCTGTACTAAAGTAACGTCTCAGTTCCCCTGTACTAAAGTCACGTCTCTGCTCACCTGTACTAAAGTCACGTCTCTGCTCACCTGTACTAAAGTCATGTGGGACCCCAGGGCGAGCAGGGTCTTCTCTGTCTTGGTGGGGTAGGGGTTGTCCCTGTGTTGGTACAGCCACTGCTTCAGCGGCCTCGCCATGTCCTGAAGTGCCTGCCGCTTGTAGCGAACTTTGACCCCACCCAGACTAGCCCTGTGTTGAGGTGATATATGATATAAAAATGGATCATTCTCTGACGGGAGATGAGTTGTCATCATGTCATAGTTATTGCAAGGCCCACATTATTAGCCAAATAATGATTGTTTTGTACAAAACCCCCCAATGTTCTGTAAGCAGGCAAACTGGGCCAAAAAATGACCAGCCCATCTGGCATCAAAATTATAGAAATCCTAAATAGTATTTTATACCAATCAAATCATAATGAGCAACTTTTACTGTAATACAGTCATCGTTAATGTTTTCACTTTCAGTAATAAATCATGCCCAAGTATGTATTGTTGGTTACATGATCCATAGGTGTCACTGTTGGGCTGTGGAAGCTACTGAAAGTTGGCTCTCAGTGATGGGAATATGTGGGTCAGGTTCCTTAATAATTAAAGAAGTGTTCTTGTTCTGCAGATATAACCTGGTTCTCCCAATCAATTCAAACGTTTGATCATGGTATCTATTTCCCCTCAATCTGAATAAGTAATGTTATTATATATCTATCTCAGTTTTATTTTACATATATTTTTGCAGCGTTATATATTACAGACAATTTTATATATATTTTATAAAATATCAACACTGTCTTTTGTATAAAAAAAAATACAAATATAGGACCGTAATGAAGATTTTTGAAAATGCATCTCATCAATGTGGGTTTTACTTTTACCTTTAGTAAGTTGTGCTGTATTTGACAAAAAATAAGAGGAAAGGTGCTTACCCGTACCTCCTGTCTACAACAGGATTGTCTTCTATTGCATCTTGGCACAGTAAGTCTATATGCTGTTCATCTGTTACCAGACAGTCCACATTGCATCTCTCCTCCTCACTCCTGTGTTCCTCCAAAATCTTGTATTGATTTGACCTCTTGACAACTATCTTGTTCATCTTTCGAATTGCTCGTTTTATCCAAACAACATCAGGCGCAACTGCAGAAGTTCAAATGCGAATAGATGCAGTAACTTCCCATCCACACTGTGATGTATGTGAGCAGAGGAAGTAACCCAAAGTCTCGGTGCGCTCAGAACTTAAGCCAATCGAGCCAAACGACAGCCCATCTGGAGGAGCCCGTTGCAACTAGCCCTTTAGGAATCAGTCACTGATGCCAGTCTTGACTTTACCAATGAGAGGGTGTTGTCTGTAGAGTGGAGGATGGATGAACATGTGGAAGCTGCTTAGGCTTCTTTGGGGATTTCAAGTAACCTGCTTTCTTGCGTCTAACTGGCTGTCTCTAGCTTTTTTCAGCATCCAATTACAAGTCAAGAGATCTCTCTGCTCGGTGGAGGGAGCTGCTCATTTTATTCCAGTAGTACCAAGGCTAGTGATGAATACCATGTAACAAGAGCAGTATTCTAGTTGTACCAAGACTAGTGATGAATACCATGTAACAAGAGCTGTATTCCAGTAGTACCAAGACTAGAGATGAATACCATGTAACAAGAGCTGTATTCCAGTAGTACCAAAACTAGCGATGAATACCATGTAACAAGAGCAGTATTCTAGTTGTACCAAGACTAGAGATGAATACCATGTAACAAGAGCTGTATTCCAGTAGTACCAAGACTAGAGATGAATACCATGTAACAAGAGCTGTATTCCAGTAGTACCAAGACTAGAGATGAATACCATGTAACAAGAGCTGTATTCCAGTAGTACCAAGACTAGAGATGAATACCATGTAACAAGAGCTGTATTCCAGTAGTACCAAAACTAGAGATGAATACCATGTAACAAGAGCAGTATTCTAGTTGTACCAAGACTAGAGATGAATACCATGTAACAAGAGCTGTATTCCAGTAGTACCAAGACTAGAGATGAATACCATGTAACAAGAGCTGTATTCCAGTAGTACCAAGACTAGAGATGAATACCATGTAACAAGAGCTGTATTCCAGTAGTACCAAGACTAGAGATGAATACCATGTAACAAGAGCTGTATTCCAGTAGTACCAAGACTAGAGATGAATACCATGTAACAAGAGCAGTATTCTAGTTGTACCAAGACTAGAGATGAATACCATGTAACAAGAGCAGTATTCCAGTAGTACCAAGACTAGAGATGAATACCATGTAACAAGAGCTGTATTCCAGTAGTACCAAGACTAGAGATGAATACCATGTAACAAGAGCAGTATTCCAGTAGTACCAAGACTAGAGATGAATACCATGTAACAAGAGCAGTATTCTAGTTGTACCAAGACTAGAGATGAATACCATGTAACAAGAGCTGTATTCCAGTAGTACCAAGACTAGAGATGAATACCATGTAACAAGAGCTGTATTCCAGTAGTACCAAGACTAGAGATGAATACCATGTAACAAGAGCTGTATTCTAGTTGTACCAAGACTAGAGATGAATACCATGTAACAAGAGCAGTATTCTAGTTGTACCAAGACTAGAGATGAATACCATGTAACAAGAGCTGTATTCCAGTAGTACCAAGACTAGAGATGAATACCATGTAACAAGAGCTGTATTCCAGTAGTACCAAGACTAGAGATGAATACCATGTAACAAGAGCAGTATTCTAGTTGTACCAAGACTAGAGATGAATACCATGTAACAAGAGCAGTATTCTAGTTGTACCAAGACTAGAGATGAATACCATGTAACAAGAGCAGTATTCTAGTTGTACCAAGACTAGAGATGAATACCATGTAACAAGAGCTGTATTCCAGTAGTACCAAGACTAGAGATGAATACCATGTAACAAGAGCTGTATTCCAGTAGTACCAAGACTAGCGATGAATACCATGTAACAAGAGCAGTATTCTAGTTGTACCAAGACTAGTGATGAATACCATGTAACAAGAGCTGTATTCCAGTAGTACCAAGACTAGAGATGAATACCATGTAACAAGAGCTGTATTCCAGTAGTACCAAGACTAGAGATGAATACCATGTAACAAGAGCTGTATTCCAGTAGTACCAAGACTAGAGATGAATACCATGTAACAAGAGCTGTATTCCAGTAGTACCAAGACTAGAGATGAATACCATGTAACAAGAGCAGTATTTTGATGGGAACCGTGACGAGGATCAGCACATTTGATGCACTTCACTCTTGAGCTTTTTATTTACATTTGTAAGAGATCCCAATGTTCTGATGCTTTAGCTGTCTGATATATAATATATATTTATAAATATTTATATAGAATTATTGCTGCATTCAAATATGGCCGCACTGTACCTATAGATGCACGTTAGAGCTAATGCTAAAAATACATTCTCATAAACCATAAGACCGATTGACTCCGGATTTGGTATACGGACTCAATAAATTAGCCTCTAATAAATTAGCCTAGCCTCTAATAAATTAGCCTCTAATGAAGTTAAGAATGCCTTCAGTCGTCTGACACATGCACCCGATATTTACTTCGTGAGGATCATGAAACCATGTGGTATTCCACAACTGCCATGTCAGCAGATAATATAGTTTTTTTTTTTTACCAAGGGATCCTGTAAATGTATAGGTGTAATGACACTGAAACCGCTGTGTTTTATATGACCTCTTACCGGGTCTGTAACTGACGGTCAACGTAGATCTTTCTAAGAGTGAGTTAGTTTGGTTAGGGATTCAAAAGGAAGACAGTAGAAAACAAACCATAATTGCACTAGTAACAACAGTAACATGTCCCACAGTAATTACATAGCAACAGAGATGAGCGGTTGTTGTAAGACTAATAGGCGATTGTTCCTAATTCCAACTTGTAACTAAAGTACTATTTAACCTCGGTGTTACTACACAGGACAGAGTAACTTCATTCATCATTCATTTGAAAAATAATATTTTGTTTAACAATATCAGTGCACCCCAACCTAAACGAGAGAGAGAGAGAGAGAGAGAGAGAGAGAGAGAGAGAGAGAGAGAGAGAGAGAGAGAGAGAGAGAGAGAGAGAGAGAGAGAGAGAGAGAGAGAGAGAGAGAGAGAGAGAGAGAGAGAGAGAGAGAGAGAGAGAGAGAGAGAGAGAGAGAGAGAGAGAGAGAGAGAGAGAGAGAGAGAGAGAGAGAGAGAGAGAGAGAAATAAATAAATAAATGGAAGTTGAGCAAAGAAATTAAACAGCACTTTAATCGATAGTCAACTGTGGGAATGATAAAAACTAACTCTGACAAAAGGCTTTTGACGGTTGCTTTATGAAACTTTTCAGGCTCTGTGCCCAGCACAATCCCTCCAATGAAAAACAGTCAAATATGTGCCTTCAAATACTCCCCAACACAAGGAGAGAATGTGTTGTTCTCAATTTCGAGTCTATATCGCAGACAGTGCATACCTTCTACTGCAGTTTTACTTTGATAATATACACTGAAAAAATATATAAACGCAACATGTAAAGTGTTTGGTCCCATGTTTCAGGTGTGGTATACCAAGAAGATGATTAAACAGCTTGATCATTACACAGGTGCACCTTGTCCTGGAGACAATATAAGGTCACTCTGAAATGTGCAGTTTTGTCACAACACGATGCAACAGATTTCTCAGGTTTTGAGGGTGCATGCTGACTGCAGGAATGTGTCCACAAGAGCTGTTGCCAGAGAATTCAATGTTAATTTCTCTACCATCTCTGCCACCTCCAATGTTGTTTTAGAGAATTTGGCAGTACACTCAACCGGCCTGACAACCGCAGACGTATGGCGTTGTGTGGGAAAGTGGTTTGCTGATGTCAACGTTGTGAAAAAAGTGCCCAATGGTGGCGATTGTCACGCCCTGGCCATAGAGAGGTGTTTATTCTCTATTTTGGTTAGGCCAGGGTGTGACTAGGGTGGGCATTCTAGTTTCTTTATTTCTATGTTTTCTGTTTCTATGTTTTGGCCGGGTATGGTTCTCAATCAGGGACAGCTTTCTATCGTTGTCTCTGATTGGGAATCATATTTAGGCAGCCTGTTTTGCCACCTTAGTTGTGGATAGTTGTCTTTGTCAGTGGCCTGTATAGCCGAATTAAGCTTCACGGTTGTTTCCTTATTCTTAGTTTTGTTGGCGAAATTTATAAATAAAAAAGAATGCTGCACCTTGGTCCGGTCATTTCCACCCTGATGACGATCGTGACAGCGATGGGGTTGTGGTATGGGCAGGCATAAGCTACGGACAACGAACACAATTGCATTTTATCTATGGCAATTTGAATGCACAGCGATACCGTGATACTTAATACTTATTTTCCACCATAAATTGCAAATTAATTCATAAAAACTCCTACAATGTGATTTTCGGGATTTTTTTTCCTCATTTTGTCTGTCATAGTTGAAGTGTACCTATTATGAAAATTACAGGCCTCTCTCATCTTTGTAAGTGGGAGAACTTGCACAATTGGTGGCTGACTAAATACTTTTTTGCCCCACTGTATCTGTATTCTCAGTCATGTGAAATCCATAGATTAGGGCCTAATGAATTTATTTCAATTCACTGATTTCCTCATATGAACTGTAACTCGGTCAAATCTTATTACCAAGACAACGTCACTGTCTGTATACTACTTGTCCTACTACAGCTGACGTGAAATGGCTGCTTCGTAACACACGTCATAATATAGGTACACTAATGTACTCTTCCTGTGACGCTCAACCACACACAACATTCAGCAGCAACAGAAGTTCGGTTTAATCGTCTCAAAGCTGAAAAACACATGCAGCTTCTCCCAACAGGTACCATGAATTCCACAAATGCATTCCTTAGCGGCGGTGCGAGAATATTTCAGCACATGGTATCACAGCTCATAAAGTCATGTCCCTCAGTGATGCATTACACGGCTCTTTCTTCATTCAGTAGCTTGGGGACCTGTAGAATAAAAAACAGTGGGTTATTGACTTTGTCTCATTTAGGTAGCTTGGGGATGTTATCTTCTACAATAAAAAAAAAACGGATCAGGCTGGTTTCTCTACTTTCTCAAACCGCCGGTATGTTCTAAGTGCGTTTCAGACCTATCCTGTTCCATTGTTGTGTCAACAGGGTCAGAGTGCATTGAATGGAAATTCTAAAAATGAATTGAGATGAAACATGTTCAATTGCCCTCTATTCTTGCTGTGAAATCTATTGCTTCAGTATGTGTATATTAGATTCCCGGGGTGTATATTAGATTCCAAACAGGGTTAACTTGTTATGGCTGCAATCCCAATACCGGGATCGATATGACAACTACCAGTGAAAATAGAGGGCGCCAAATTCAAACCACAGAAATCTCATAATTACAATTCCTAAAACATACATGTGTCTTATATCATTTTAAAGCTATTCTCATTGTTAATCCCACCAAAGTGTCTGATTTCAAATAGGCTTTTTAGCGAAAGCACTACAAGCGATTATGTTAGGTCTCCACCAAACCACAATAAGCACAGCCATTTTCCAGCGAAATATAGCATTCACAAAAATCAGAAGAAAAGAAAATGAATCACTAACCTTGAATTATCTTCATCAGATGACACTCATAGGACTTCATGTTACACAATACATGCATGTTTTGTTTGATAAAGTTCATATTTATATAAAAAAATCTGGGTCAGATTTCAAAAAAAGTTTACGGAAAAGCAACACATGCAATAAAAAAGGCGCTCAGAAAAGAAGCCAAATTAGCCGCCATGTTGGAGTCAACAGAAACCAGAAAATACATGATAAATGTTTCCTTACCTTTGATGAACTTCATCAGAATGCAGTCCTAGGAATCCCAGGTCCACGATAAATGCTTGATTTTGTTCGAAAATGTCCGTTATTTATGTCCAATTAGCTACTTTGGTTAGCGCGTTTGGTAAACAATTCCAAAGTCACAAAGCGCGTCCACTATAACGTGACGAAATGTCCAAAAGTTCCGTAACAGTCAGTAGAAACATGTCAAACGATGTACTGAATCAATCTTTAGAATGTTGTTTACATATATCTTGAATAACGTTCCAACCGGAGAATTAGAATGACTTCAAATGAGCGGTGGAACGCAGGTGCTTCCCGTGAACGCGCATAGTGAAAGCATGGTCAACTCATGGCAGTGGTAATTATTTCCTGTGTCATTCGACCCCCCTTCACATTAGAGTCATCAGACGAAGTTCTATTGACTGTTGACATCTAGTGGAAGGCGTAGGAAGTGAAAACTCATCCATATGAGCCATAAAAAAACAGGAAGTGGAATTTCTCAGATTTCTATATGAGTTCTGTTATACTCACAGATATAATTCAAACAGTTTTAGAAACTTCAGAGTGTTTTCTATCCAATACTAATAATAATATGCATATATATATATATATATATATATATATATATATATATATATATATATATATATATATATATGCATATATTAGCAACTGAGACTGAGGAGCTGGCCGTTTACAATGGGCACCTTTTAATCCAAGCTACTCAATACTGCCCCTGCAGGCATAAAAAGTTAAAACAATAACATCACAATAAAACACAATAAAGACTACATTATAAATAACACAATGCATCAAACAAGACGTTTGCATTATTACTATCTTATTACAAATTAACAATATAGAATCCACAATAACACAAAACCACACAGCATTTAGTGTGTGTGTAGAGTGTATGTGTTAGTATGTGTGTGTGTGTATAGGGCATGTGTTAGTGTGTTTGTGTGTGTATATGTGTGTATGTGTGTTTGTGTGTGTGCCACCATATGGGGCCGGTAGGGTAGCCTGTTGGACTAGTTCAAATCCCCGAGCTGAAAACGTACAAATCTGTCGTTCTGCCCCTGAACAGGCAGTTAACCCACTGTTCCTAGGCCGTCATTGAAAGGCTGTCATTGCAAATAAGAATTTGTTCTTAACTGACTTGCCTAGTTAAATAAAGGAAAGAAAAAAAGGGTGTATATGTGTGTAGAGTATGTATGTAGTGTGTGTGTGTGTATATATATATTTGTTTTGTATACATTTACAAAAAGTTCAAAAAAACTGTTTTTGCTTTGTTACTATGTGGTATTGTGTGTAGATCTATGAGGGGGAAAAGAAATGTAATCAATTTTAGAATATGGCTGTAACGTAAAAAATTTGGTTAAAGTCAAAGGGTCTGAATACTTTCCGAATGCGCTCAGTAAATTAGCCTCTAATGAATTTGAGAATGATTAGTTGCTGCATTCAATGTCGGCTATGCTACACCACTAGATGGCACCATATCCCACCAGGACTATAAGAACTGAACCGATGGACATGGTGCCATGAAATTTGTGTATGTAAACCTTATGTATATGAAGCTGTGTGAATTTAAACTCACTGCAACTTTAGTTGGCTGCACCAGACCAGTTGGTGGCACTATAGATGTCATTGGGACCAGTGGCACCATAGGATGCTAGAGCGATAATTATTGATCAGGTGGACTTTGTCTCATACGAATGAATATCAGATTTAAATGATGCAAACGAAAAATGTTAAATATCTTGTATAGTAGAGCTGTATAAACACACATTTTTGCCAGATTATATGGCCTGAGCATAGTGAAAAATGTATATTTTATTTGGGAAAATTAAAAAACGGAAGTCCTGCTGCTTGCACAGTTATTACAGCTGTCTGAATGTACTCACATGTTCTGGAACTCTTTTGGAATGTGCAGTGTACCAACTGCGATTTATTGAAACAAACATATTAAGACAAAATAAAGTCTAATACACTAATGCAGATTTTTTTTTTACAAGTCTAACCATGAACCATTGGTCAAATTGACCCCAGAATTGGTATATAAAGTCAATACATTAAGTAATGACTTTAAGATTGATGACCTGCTGAATCCAAACGTAACCAACTTACCGCACTAGACTAAACCTCACTTGCGTCATCCTTGTGGTATTGAGAGATAAACATGGTCATGTTTTCGCTGATTGAACATAAAGGATGATAGTTCCTACATGATGGAGTTCTTACTTTGTTATCCAACTGATCTTGTGTCCTTTCTGTCATCCTGTGAACCCCATTCATGGCTGCTCAAAGCTAGATTTAGGATTTGTATCCTCAAATACATTTTTTACATTTGACATTTGAGTAATTTAGCACTCTCATCCAGAGCGACTTACAGTTAGTACATTCATTTTAAGATAGTTAGGTGGGACAACCACATGACATTGCATCCTTTTAGCTTGGTAAATATTGTTAGTGTATATTTAATTGTATATTTAACTTTTAAGTTGTGAATCGATTTTATTGTGCAAATCGATGGTTATTATAATCAGTGTACTTTATAAGGCTCATACATGTTTATAACAAGTTATAAAGCAGTATACCTGGATGCTTTAAATAAAGTGTTACCCTGGACATTCCTTCATTGTACTTCTTTAAAATGGACCATACGTGAACTGCGAGCCACTGTAAACACAGAATAGAAGGATTTTCATTGAATCGTTACACTCTTTTCAATAGGATTGTTATGATGTCATAGGGTGCCTGCGGATGCTCAGTGCGATTATAAAATGATATTGCCACGCTGGATGCATCCATGGCTGGTGTCTTGCAGCAAGGCTGCCACAGACAGTGTCCTAAAGTCTACATCAATTGGACGGTCGGCAAGAATATGAACAATAAACCATAATCAAATCAGTTAGCCGTTGAAAATGTCCAACAGTAAGCCTGTAACAAATTTCCCTAGTTTACGTTAACACATCATTGCCCATGGAAATAGTTACCATGTTTCCCTCCTAAAGCGCCAGGATTGATATGACCTTTGAATAAAGCCTTCCTCTTGTAATTTTCCCCTTCTCTTTGAAAATTCTACTCCAAATTCATGCACCCTCAGACCCTACCTGTCTGTCATCTCCAAAATGAACCCACCCATACTGTTAAACAACTTGGACCTGCTGTTTTGTTTTGACAATTCAGACATATTTTCATCAATCAAATACTAACTTACTAAATGACTAACTCCTAAGTGAGTATGACCAATAGCCTGCTGTAAAGTAACGTTCGTGATTAGGTCTTCTCAGTCTAATGCCATCTCGTCTCTTTAGTGTGTTCTCTCTAATAACTCTCTAGATCCTGAATCCCCAGGAAACACTTAACTACTTTCACTTTTCATCATGCCGGTTTCCTCTTGAAGACATGATGGACACATTTACGCTCTTTCACACCCAATTGACAGTATGGTCCAGAAGAGGATGGAAATTCCCCTGTAAAGGAATGCATCCGTTAAATCGATTACCAGAAAGATTTACTGGGCGTGTTGTGTGCTTTATGCCAATCTGCTAAATTAGCTGTGAAATCCTGTAATTATCACTGTATATGGTGTTGTTTGTCAATGATGTGTCACTAATGACCATTTTCAAGGCATTATTTCACATCCTCTGCAACGTTTGAATCATACGGTTGCTTTAACTTTACACATTAACAGACACCTTCTAATTACAGTAATTTTACAACGTAATCCTTTCACATTCAACCACTCCTACCACAACGTCCTTACAATTCAATTGCTATTACAAGATTTGACACTGACCCAACAGATGCAATGAATTTGCTTCATGCATATCTATCCATGTTTCCTTTGCTAACGTTTCCCTGTTGAAACAATGTCTTCAATTCATTTAGTTTCACCTAAATTAAGTGTTCACTACACTTCTGCGCGCTGTTTTCTCGTTTTATATGTGGTGAGGGTCTGTGTAATATTTGCTCTGGGATACTTTGCGAGTTTAATTGAGGTAGTGCAGCTGTCAAAGTAATTACACGCTCCTGTTTGTAACTTGGCAGGGAGAAGGTCTGTGTGGCCACAAGCTTTTGGACATGTGTAATGTTTCGACCCTTGTTGCCAATGTAGAAATGCCAACTTCAAGAAAATAAAATCAGGCACACAGGCGATAGCCACGCGATAGCACTGTTTATGTCTATGTAAGTACTATGTTCAGACAGGAGGCATAGGGATCAGCATTCCTATAGTTCGTTAAGAGCCGTGCTCTGTGACTAACATGAAGCTGAACTAGTTATTTCACGCTGCACACATACAGTACATAACCATCATATTATTTGACATTTAGCCTAATGAATCAGAGAATGCACTGCATTATTTGTTCTGCTTTGTCTGTTTCCCTTTAAAGTTCTGTACTCCTTCCACGGGTGTGACCGTGTTCCATGACATATCCTCTGTTTTGTCAGGAGAGTCTTAGTCCAGTTTAAAGGGGCAATCTACGATTCAAACAGCAACAAAGGGGCCACCCAGCCACTTTTTTGTGGGTAAACAGCTGAGGAATGGGGCTGGATAAATGTAACCACTCTCAATGTTGACAACAGTTGGAGGCCATCTACAATTTATCAGTCGTATTTATTAATTATTTTTGACTTATGAAGGATAGAATGGATGCATATTGCACTCTCCCTGCGTTTAATCAGTCTCTGTTGGCTGATTCCCACTATAGGGCCAAGCCAAGCCTAGTAGCTGTACTAACCTGGCCTGGCTAGGCATCCCTCAAAGTTGCTGGAACCGAGCTGGAAAGGACAATGTGAAAATAAAATATCAGAGCCAGCTGCAGTACGGTTCAGGTCCCTTCCTAGATTGTGAATCAGACATGTAATGTCCAGGTTCAGCACAAGGTCTCTGTGTTCTGTCCATTCCACAGGAGTCCACTGAGGCTCCTCAGTTGCAAGCTTTTCCAGCTCCTCCCTCAGATCTTGGAATTGCCATGGCGTCCTCGCCGTTTGCAACCTTCTCCAATAGGTGGCCTTACTGGCTGTCCATGGCTTCTGCCGAGAAAATCATCTGGTTTCTTCTTCTGCCGAGCCTATCATATCTTCAAATTATTAACCCTTATTTTACCAGGTAAGTTGACTGAGAACACATTCTCATTTACATTAACGACCTGAGGAATAGTTACAGGGGAGAGGAGGGGGGATGAATGAGCCAATTGGAAGCTGGGGATTATTAGTTGGCCATGATGGTATGAAGGCCAGATGGGAATTTAGTCGGGACACCGGGGTTAACACCCCTACTCTTACGATAAGTGCCATGGGTTCTATGGTGATCACAGAGAGTCAGGACACCTGTTTAACGTCCCACCCGAAAGACGTAAAGAAGCTACGCTTCGATTCATCTCTTCTCCAGCCTGGGTCTGGCCACAATACTTCGTCCACATCACAAGATACGTTTTCTCTTGCCAAACATTGAGGGAAGTATCTCCTAGCATGGCGTATCCAACCTTGGACAGAGGCAACCTCTATGTCCCCACATGCGTCCTCCATTGCCTGGAGAAGCGGCATGCGGGCATAGGGTTGGCGATCATACACTTTCCAGTGCCAGGCTGAGAAGAATTCCTCTATGGGATTTAAGAAAAGGTGAATATCGGGGTAGGTACAAAACTATAAATTGTGGATGGGTGGCAAACCAGTTTTGGACCAGAACAGCCCGGTGAAAACTAACATTGTCCCATAAAACCACAAATCTAGCAGGCTCCTGATCTTGATCAGGGACAAGCATTGTGTAAATTGCATCCAGAAAAGTTGAGCATATGGCCGGTGTTGTACAGACCCAGTGTGGCATTGTGATGGAGGACCCCGTTTTGAGTGATGGCAGCACACATAGTTATATTACCCCCACGCTATCTAGGGACATTGGTAATTGCCCTCTGTCCTATTACATTTCTTCCGCGGTGCCTGGTTTTGGTGAGGTTGAAGCCAACCTCATCCACATAAATAAATTCATGGCGAATTACATGGGCATCCAGCTCCAATACTCTCTGTAACAGACAAAAGGATATACAGATGAGTAAATATGGTATGTCTGAAGTACTGGAAGTAGTGTTGCATACATACCTCTATAAAATCATGTCGCATATTCTTGACTCTGTCAGAGTTTCTCTCAAATGGCACCTTGTAAAGTTGTTTCATCGTCACTCGGTGCCGTTGGAGGATGCGTTGTATGGTCGACAGGATTACAGCATTGATGTTGTTAAATATGGTGTCATTATTCAAGATATGCTCTCTTATCTCTCTAATCCTAATTGCATTGTTGGCCAAAACCATATTTTTAATTGCAGTCTCTTGTACATCTGTAAACAAGCGTCCTCGTCCTCCATGATGTCTTTGCCTTTCCACTCTGTACATAATTCAAACACAGTATGTGTTCAGCATAGGAACTGTAAACAATGTACAAAAACATGTAGTACAGCATGATAACCAACCTCATTCATTCAATGCAGTGCAGTAAATGGATGGCTTAGAGTTACAAATGTTTATGCAATACTATGAAGTCATACGCATTTTACAGTACATTACTGTAATGCTAAAATAGTCATTAGATAGTTGCATACCTGTTCTCATTTCTGAAGGTTTGAATTATGGACGCCACTGTAAATCGACTCAAGTTGGGCTGGACTCTCAGTCCAGCCTCTCTCATGGTCAAACCGTGGTTGATCACATGATCAACAAGTGTTGCCCTAATCTCATCAGAGATGCCTCTCCTTCCTTCTCTTCTTTGCCCTCTTCCTCTTCCTCTCCCTCCTACTCCTCTTGCTCTCTGTCCATTGTTGGCATCCATTGTTCAAAACAGGTAATCTGACCTTTGACCTATTTATAGGCCTATACTACAGTAAAGCAGTGATTGGTTAGTGATCAGTTAAGCTATTAGTGTTTGCACATGTGAGGAGTGTGTGTGTGACCTGGTGAATAAGTGTAGCATTTTGATTGGTTGAGTTTGGAAAAGGAAAGCAAGTCACTTCCTGTTAGATTTTTGTGTTTTAGGTAGAGAATTGTGTGTAGTGTTTTGAAAAAAGTGTTTATGCAATTGACAACTGAGTCAAAGGCTGAGAAATAGCTTATGGTTTTGGATATTTGGTGTATAATTTTGCACTTTGAGTGAGAGGCTTCAAAAATCGTGTGACATGAAAAGATTTTGTGTGTAAGCAGTTGGAAAAACTGTAAAGCACCAGAAGCACACACATTTGGCCCGATGTCCAATAAATAAGACCAATACATCTCTATCAAATGAATTAGCTCCTTAAACCTGTAATTTACTGGTCTCGGATTGTGATTGGCCTGCTGGCCTCTCACTCACATGACGCTGCAACGTCCAGAAGTACACCTTGTCCACCACAGGCTTGTGCACCGACTCCAGAATTGTCTCGTAGTAGTTCCCTCTGTGCTCCCCACACTCTAGAAACCTGAGATACAGGTATTTTGGTATTTTATTAGAATCCCCATTAGCTGCAGCAGCAGTTACTCTTCATGGGGTCCACACAAAAACACAAAACGTAATACAGAATGACATAATACAGAACATCATTAGACAAGAACGGCTCAAGGACAGAACTACATACATTAAATATGGGACACTATTTCAAATTGAGACAAACACATATCAACTTAGAAGGGATACTTGCATGCTAAATGGCTGAGATTGACCTGATTGACAAAAATGATAATGTTGTAAAAGTCACTCCTTGTCCATAGACAACAAAAAAATATGTCAAATCGCTGAACTATTCCTTTAACTTCTTGACGCTACCCATCCCTTAACTTACCTTTTAAGGTTTAATAATATGTCATTCCTGATTAGGAAAACCTCTATCTTCCTGACGCTTGCTACCCGTTTTGGGTTTGAATGAACTATCAACCCTTATACTTGCGTGCTACAGTGCCAGTTGTAACTAAAAGAGGATGGGAAAATGGGAATCCGTCCCAGGGAACACCACATTCCCCCTCCTTTGTTGATTTCCTGTCCTGGTTCAGGATTAGGGAGAGTAATGCCATGAAAACATTGGAATATCAGGATCACTGCTCCTCTTTGACTAACACACAGCAGAGGCCTGACTGTTCCAAAAATATTGGAATGGTAGCGTTTTGTCTAATCTCCCATGTTGCACTTTAAATGGGAACCACCTGCGTGTTTTAATTTTCAATAACTGGAGGCCCAAATGTGTCTTATCCAAGTATTTTGTGAAATAGAACAAATAATCTTTCCCTTCACGTGGTAGCATTGCACCTAGCATACAATTATGCACTGTTGGTTAAACCAGTTGAATGTAATTGAAAATGTAATCTATGTAATCCCAGGAAGTAATTATTTATCATGAGAGGGCAATAAACAATAACTAATAAGGCTGCATTCTCTAAGAAATGTTAAAATCCCACCTTTCTGGTAGTTAGTTATAAATTGCTGAAACAAAACTGTATGAATAAGGCTTGAAGTTATTTATATGCTTTCTAAATATAGTATAATCACATTTTAAAACGATTAACTCTAAGATTGCACTGACATATTTGTATGTTTTCTAAAGAGAGAGAGAGCGAGAGAGAGACACACACACTTCCCTCCCCTATCTGATTCATAGTAAAAATTAGCTTGTCTGTTCTGGAAATTTATAGCACCAAGAATTTACTTTGGAAGAGAGAGAGAGAGAGAGAGAAAAGAGTGTGTGTCTGTATCCGCTAATAAATATCTAAATGAAAACCATAGCAGATAAACATGGCTCATACATCTCCCTCCCCACTGATGACTTCTGGCTATGGATGGAGTCTACATGACATGGCATTAAACAGAAACGGTTGGATAGAGTGGAGTCCAACTCAATTACAGGGTGAAGTCTGGATTCAAACTTTTTTTTCTTTTTTTCATCCCTTATGTCTGGATGAATAGCTCGCCTGTCATTATCTGTAATCTTATTCACAAGTCCAGCCAAGAACTGGGTTCAAATAGTAATTGTTTTCTTGCAGAAACTGCACTTTGATTGAGCTTGTCTGGCACAATGGAACCAACGGGATAGTCCCAAAAGTGCAAACACAGCCCATCTAGCGCCCCCAGACGGGCTCAAAAGTAAATGATTCTGTCTGTATGTGACACAAAAGACCGCCTGTCCTCTATCCGGTTACGACCGGGCCAATAACGATGACATAGCAAAGCCTTTGCCTGAACCCCATAAGGAGAGACATGGTAAAAGATACATCGACCAGAATAGCTTCAGGCCGTAGGAAAACTCTGAAGGTGGTCTCCTCAGTACAGTTTGTCATCTGTCTGAGAAGGTTTACATTAGTATGAAAGGAGAGAAAGCGAGTGCTTTTGGATCTGACCAGAGCTAAAACTATACACCTAGTGTACAAAACATTAGGAACACCTTCCTAGTATTGAGTTGTATGCCCTTTGACACTCAGTACAGCCTCAATTCTTTGTGGCAATGCACGGACTCCACATTCCACAGGGATGCTGGCCCATGACGACTCCAATGCTTCCCACAGTGGTGTCAAGTTTGCTGGATGTCTTTTGGGTGGTGGACCATTGTTGATACACACGGGAAACTGTTGAGTGTGAATAACCCAGCAGCGTTGCAGTTCTTGACACACTTAAACCGGTGCGCCTGGCACCTACTACCATACCCCGTTCAAAGGCACTTGTCTTTCCCATTCACCCTCTGAATGGCACACATACCCAATCCATATTTAAATTGTTTCTAGGCTTAAAAATCCTTCTTTAACCTGTCTCCTCCCCTTTATCTATACTGATTGAAGTCAATTTAAGAAGTGACATCAATAAGGGATAATAGCTTTCACCTGGATAGTCCATATTGTGGAAAGAGCAGGTTGTCCTTAATGTTTTGTCCACTCAGTGTATTTACATGTTTAATTTTTATTTATTTAACTAGGCAAGTCAGTTAAGAACAAATTCTTATTTACAATGACGGCTGAGCCAATTGTGTGCCACCCTATGCTACTCCCAATGACGGCCGGATGTGATTCAGCCTGGATTCAAACCAGGAAATATAGTGACACCTCTTGCACCGAGGTGCAGTGCCTTCGGGAGCAAGTAGTTGGTGAAAATATGTCATGGAAAGAACAGGTGTTCTTAGTGTTTTGTCCACTCAGTGTACATCAGAGTGTAATGTAAGAACGATGGCAGCCATGGGAACGGACAGGAAAAGGTGATCAACACCTAAAGTATGACAAGACCAATGAGATAAGATGAGATAAGATTTAAACACCGAAGATGACTGTAGAAGCTTGAGGTCAGGGCTCTGTGCAGACCAGTCAAGTTCTTCCACACTGATCTCAACAAAACCATTTCTGATGGACCTCGCTTTGTGCATGGCGGCAATGTCATGCTGAAACAGGAAAGGGCCTTCCCTAAACTGTTGCCACAAAGTTGGAAGCTAAGAATCGTCTAGAATGTAATTGTATGCAGTAGCTAGGGCTGGGCCACATGGCCAAGATATAATATCACGGTATTTAATGTTTTTGATTAATAAAAGTTCTACATGTGCTTTATGAGTAGTGACCTTAGGGTGGCAACACATATATTCTACATTATTTCAATGGGTCTTTCTCCATTCTGATTGGTTTATACTGTTCAATTCAACTTCCACCTAAAACAATTTCCTGCATTTCCTGCACTCATTTGAGATCATTTCCACACTGCCACGATAAGGGCAAAAAATACTAGGCCTTATTTTTAACCAAATGTTGCAATTGCGATTCAGCATAACAAAACCCTTGGGTGAACTTTTGGAATCATGGAAATAGAATGTTTATTATAATTCTATAGTTAGAATATAAATAATAGTGGGCACTTTGATTACAGTGTTGTTTGACATGACAACGAATGAAAACGTCAAGGAAGAGTTATCGTGACAGGGTAGGAACCAAAGTGATGTTCAGTGTTTCTTAGGGGACCCTATAATCTTGGGCTACATTTAATCTTTATTCATATAGCCAACATATTCATGCTTCGCCTATTCCTCTTTGATATAGAAGATACTGTTGCACAAACAACATGCTGATTTAAGCCTCCACCAGTATTGGTATCAGGCTGTATTAGCTAGCTACGTTTACTCTGACTCAGTACTTTTATTTTAGCTAGCTAACTAGCGATTAGCATTAGTGGCTAACACGATTTAGCTTAACTTGCTAAGAAAATACAAGCTAGCTGTTTGCAGATGTAAGAAACACAAACTAATATTGTAATTATAGCATGCTTGTAGATTAATATTATGATGAAAGTGGAAACAACATTGTTGCATGTTCTGCATTGACCATGCAGACTGAAAGCAAGTGTCTCGTGGTCAAGCAACAACAAATGCGCTCCTTGAGTGAAGGGGTGGGACTAGGTCTGTGTGGAAAGCATCAGAGAGAGAGAGAGAGAGAGAGAGAGAGAGAGAGAGAGAGAGAGAGAGAGAGAGAAGCTCTCTCTCTCTGTATCTCTCTCTGTATCTCTCTCTCTGTATCACTCTCTGTATCCCTCTCTCTGTATCTCTCTCTATATACAGTGGGCCAAAAAAGTATTTAGTCAGCCACCAATTGTGCAAGTTCTCCCACTTAAAAAGATGAGAGAGGTTTTCTGGATTTTTTTCCTCATTTTGTCTGTCATAGTTGAAGTTTACCTATGATGAAAATTACAGGCCTCTCATCTTTTTAAGTGGGAGAACTTGCACAATTGGTGGCTGACTAAATACTTTTTTGCCCCACTGTATGTGGGTATCTATTCAAATATGTGGGTATCTATTCAAATGCACGGGTATCTATTCAAATACGCGGGTATCTATTCAAATACGCGGGTATCTATTCAAATATGTGGGTATCTATTATTCTCGTGATCTTGCTGCTTGAAACCTAATAATGCACCTGTGACCCTGAACAATGATAAGACACCCATGGTTTCGACTACTCCTTCTGGGAAATGCTTTTTAAGTTTGGATTAACTATCTCTGTCACACACACACACACACACACACCGACATCAAACACATTGAAGGGATCTTGAGAAATGGGATAAATTATTTCTGGCTGTTCAAACCTCGTTGGCTTTCCTCGGCTTCCTCTATAGCTCTTTGGACCACATACTGATTGAATAATCTGATTTGTAAATAGAGCTGCCATATGGAAGTTCGGGCAAATGCCAGACAGGCTGGTACATATTTGGGCCTGTCTAAAAATGGGCCGATGTCCGGGTCGATTTCTGGTTCCAGTTCGTTTCTGGTTCAGACCCTGCATGGTCTTTACATTCCGTGTCTGGATCTTATTGAGAGTAAGGAGTTGATACCTTTTCCAGGGTTAGGGATGGGGAAAACGTAACATCTCACCGATGTGATTCCAGTAATAGCTCCATAGTCTGCACCACTGGATAGATAGAGAGAGCAGGACACTGGAGAGCGATAGAGCGAGAGAGAGCGAGAGAGAGAGCTACAGAGAGAGAGAGCGAGAGAGAGAGAGAGAGAGAGAGAGCTACAGAGGGAGAGAGAGAGCGAGCGAGAGAGAGAGAGAGAGCTACAGAGAGAGCGAGAGAGAGAGCTACAGAGAGAGAGAGAGAGAGAGAGAGCTACAGAGAGAGAGAGGAGAGAGAGAGAGAGCTACAGAGAGAGAGACGAGCTAGAGAGAGCCAGGACTAGCGAGATCTGGGTCCTAACCCATTAGAAACTCAATAGGCATTCAATTGAAAACTACCCCATCAAAAAAACCCACCTCCTGGATACATTTTCCTCATGTTTTCGCCTGCCATATCAGTTCTGTATACTCAGAGACATTATTTTAACAGTTTTGAAAAACTTTAGAGTGGTGTTCCTCCATCCAAATCTACCATTTATATGCATATCCTAGTTCTTCTGGGCCTGAGTACAGCATTTACTTAGGGAACGTTTCTCATCCCGGTGTCAAAAACTGCCCCAAACATACATAAACTACCTGTTCGAAGACTGACAATCACAATGATTTCATTTAGGATTTTGCAGTGTGCCAGGTTTTTGTGATAGACAATTTTCATCAAAAGGCATTGGTTTGTTCGTTTCCGTGCGAGATTAGTACTGTAAAGCCACATTGGTACTTGTGCTGATTCACTGAGTAAAGAAGGCAGAGATTGCACAGACATAAAACCATGACCACGACGTGAGTTGAACACGCAACCTTCTGATCTGGAGTCAGACGCGCTACCATTGCGCCACGAGGTCTTTGACTTTAACATCTTTGGAGAGGATTCCTAGTTCAGATTTTGATGACTGTATAATTTGGAATGGAGGCCTGTTCTATGGGGAAATGAACTATCTGACATGCCACCTCCATCAGCACGTGCCTCTGCCCGACAGGTTTAAGTGTATGAAAACAAGCCTGCAAACAATGTCTAAAGACTGTTGACATCTAGTGGTAGCCATTGGAACTGCAATCTGGGTCCTAACCCATTAAAAACTCAATAGGCATTCAATTGAAAACTACCCACATCAAAAAATCCCACTCCTGGATACATTTCCTCATGTTTCCCTGCCATATCAGTTCTGTTATACTCAGACATTATTTTAACAGTTTTGAAAACTTTAGAGTGTGTTCCATCCAAATCTACCATTATATGCATATCCTAGTTTCTGGGCCTGAGTAACAGGCAGTTTACTTAGGGACGTTTCTCATCCAGGTGTCAAAAACTGCCCCAAAGCATACATTAAACTACCTGTTCGAAGACTGACAATCACATGATTTCATTTAGGATTTTGCAGTGTGCCAGGTTTTTGTGATAGACATTTTCATCAAAAGCAGCATTGGTTTGTTCGTTCCGTGCGAGATTAGTACTGTAAAGCCCCATTGGTACTTGTGCTGATTCACTGAGTAAAGAAGGCAGAGATTGCACACATAAAACCATGACCACGACGTGAGTTGAACACGCAACCTCTGATCTGGAGTCAGACGCGCTACCATTGCGCCACGAGGTCTTTGACTTTTAACATCTTGGAGAGGATTCCTAGTTCAGATTTTGATGACTGTATAATTGGAATGGAGGCCTGTTCTATGGGGAAATGAACTATCTGACATGCCACCTCCATCAGCACGTGCCTCTGCCCGACAGGTTAAGTGTATGAAAAAAGCCTGAAAACAAGTCTAAAGACTGTTGACATCTAGTGGTAGCCATTGGAACTGCAATCTGGGTCCTAACCCATTAGAAACTCAATAGGCATTCAATTGAAAAACCTACCCACATCAAAAAAATCCCACCTCCTGGATACATTTTCCTCCTCATGTTTTCGCCTGCCATATCAGTTCTGTTATACTCAGAGACATTATTTTTAACAGTTTTGGAAACTTTAGAGTGTGTTCCATCCAAATCTAATTTATATGCATATCCTAGTTTCTGGGCCTGAGTAACAGGGCAGTTTACTTAGGGGAACGTTTCTCATCCAGGTGTCAAAAAACTGCCCCAAAAGCATACATTAACTAGCTGTTCGAAGACTGACATCACATGATTTCATTAGGATTTTGCAGTGTGCCAGGGTTTTTGTGTAATAGACAATTTTCATCAAAGCAGAATTGGTTTGTTCGTTTCCGTGCGAGATTATACTGTAAAGCCACATTGGTACTTGTGCTGATTCACTGAGTAAAGAAGGCAGAGATTGCACACATAAAAACCATGACCACGACGTGAGTTGAACACGCAACCTTCTGATCTTGAGTCAGACGCGCTACCATTGCGCCACGAGGTCTTTGACTTTTAACATCTTTGGAGAGGATTCCTAGTTCAGATTTGATGACTGTATAATTTGGAATGGAGGGCCTGTTCTATGGGAAATGAACTATCTGACATGCCACCTCCATCAGCACGTGCCTCTGCCCGACAGGTTAAGTGTATGAAAACAAGCTGAAACAATGTCTAAAGACTGTTGACATCTAGTGGTAGCCATTGGAACTGCAATCTGGGTCCTAACCCATTAGAAACTCATAGGCATTCAATTGAAAACTACCACCCACATCAAAAAATCCAACCTCCTGGTACATTTCCCTCATGTTTTCGCCTGCCATATCATTGTTTTATACTCAGAGACATTATTTCACAGTTTTGACAAATTTAGAGTGTGTTGCCATCATGCAAATCTACATTTATATGCTATCCTTAGTTTTGGCCCTGAGTAACAGGACAGTTTCACTTAGGGAACGTTTTCTCATCCAGGTGTCAAAAACCACTGCCCCAAAAGCGATACATATAACTACTATTCGAAGACTGAACCAATCCGATGATTTCATTTAAGGATTTTGCAGTGTGCCAAGTTTTTGGTGATAGACAATCTTTCATCAAAGCAGCATTGTTTGTTCGTTCGTGCGAGATTAGTACTGTAAACGCCACATTGGTACTAGTGCTGATTCACTGAGTAAAGAAGCGAGATTGCAAACATAAAAACCATGACACGACGTGAGCTTTGAACATGCAACCTTCTGATCTGGAGTCAGACGCGTAGGACCATTGCGCCCGAGTCATTGACTTTAATCATTTTGGAGAGGTTCCCTATCTCAGATATTGATGATGTATTATTTTGGAATGGAGGCCTGTTTCTATGGGGAAATTGAACTATCTGACATGCCACCTCCATCAGCACGTGCCTCTGCCCGACAGGTTAAGTGTATGAAAACAAGCCTGAAACAATGTCTAAAGACTGTTGACATCTAGTGGTAGCCATTGGAACTGCAATCTGGGTCCTAACCCATTAGAAACTCAATAGGCATTCAATTGAAAACTACCCACATCAAAAAAATCCCACCTCCTGGATACATTTTCCTCATGTTTTCGCCTGCCATATCAGTTCTGTTATACTCAGAGACATTATTTTAACAGTTTTGGAAACTTTAGAGTGTGTTCCATCCAAATCTACCATTTATATGCATATCCTAGTTTCTGGGCCTGAGTAACAGGCAGTTTACTTAGGGAACGTTTCTCATCCAGGTGTCAAAAAACTGCCCCAAAGCATACATTAAACTACCTGTTCGAAGACTGACAATCACATGATTTCATTTAGGATTTTGAAGTGTGCCAGGTTTTTGTGATAGACAATTTTCATCAAAAGCAGCATTGGTTTGTTCGTTTCCGTGCGAGATTAGTACTGTAAAGCCACATTGGTACTTGTGCTGATTCACTGAGTAAAGAAGGCAGAGATTGCACACATAAAAACCATGACCACGACGTGAGTTGAACACGCAACCTTCTGATCTGGAGTCAGACGCGCTACCATTGCGCCACGAGGTCTTTGACTTTTAACATCTTTGGAGAGGATTCCTAGTTCAGATTTTGATGACTGTATAATTTGGAATGGAGGCCTGTTCTATGGGGAAATGAA
Source organism: Oncorhynchus kisutch (assembly GCF_002021735.2). Classification (NCBI taxonomy): domain Eukaryota; kingdom Metazoa; phylum Chordata; class Actinopteri; order Salmoniformes; family Salmonidae; genus Oncorhynchus; species Oncorhynchus kisutch. Next base: position 36,326,173 of record NC_034200.2, read on the forward strand.
CTATCTGACATGCCACCTCCATCAGCACGTGCCTCTGCCCGACAGGTTAAGTGTATGAAAACAAGCCTGAAACAATGTCTAAAGACTGTTGACATCTAGTGGTAGCCATTGGAACTGCAATCTGGGTCCTAACCCATTAGAAACTCAATAGGCATTCAATTGAAAACTACCCACATCAAAAAAATCCCACCTCCTGGATACATTTTCCTCATGTTTTCGCCTGCCATATCAGTTCTGTTATACTCAGAGACATTATTTTAACAGTTTTGGAAACTTTAGAGTGTGTTCCATCCAAATCTACCATTTATATGCATATCCTAGTTTCTGGGCCTGAGTAACAGGCAGTTTACTTAGGGAACGTTTCTCATCCAGGTGTCAAAAAACTGCCCCAAAGCATACATTAAACTACCTGTTCGAAGACTGACAATCACATGATTTCATTTAGGATTTTGAAGTGTGCCAGGTTTTTGTGATAGACAATTTTCATCAAAAGCAGCATTGGTTTGTTCGTTTCCGTGCGAGATTAGTACTGTAAAGCCACATTGGTACTTGTGCTGATTCACTGAGTAAAGAAGGCAGAGATTGCACACATAAAAACCATGACCACGACGTGAGTTGAACACGCAACCTTCTGATCTGGAGTCAGACGCGCTACCATTGCGCCACGAGGTCTTTGACTTTTAACATCTTTGGAGAGGATTCCTAGTTCAGATTTTGATGACTGTATAATTTGGAATGGAGGCCTGTTCTATGGGGAAATGAACTATCTGACATGCCACCTCCATCAGCACGTGCCTCTGCCCGACAGGTTAAGTGTATGAAAACAAGCCTGAAACAATGTCTAAAGACTGTTGACATCTAGTGGTAGCCATTGGAACTGCAATCTGGGTCCTAACCCATTAGAAACTCAATAGGCATTCAATTGAAAACTACCCACATCAAAAAAATCCCACCTCCTGGATACATTTTCCTCATGTTTTCGCCTGCCATATCAGTTCTGTTATACTCAGAGACATTATTTTAACAGTTTTGGAAACTTTAGAGTGTGTTCCATCCAAATCTACCATTTACATGCATATCCTAGTTTCTGGGCCTGAGTAACAGGCAGTTTACTTAGGGAACGTTTCTCATCCAGGTGTCAAAAAACTGCCCCAAAGCATACATTAAACTACCTGTTCGAAGACTGACAATCACATGATTTCATTTAGGATTTTGAAGTGTGCCAGGTTTTTGTGATAGACAATTTTCATCAAAAGCAGCATTGGTTTGTTCGTTTCCGTGCGAGATTAGTACTGTAAAGCCACATTGGTACTTGTGCTGATTCACTGAGTAAAGAAGGCAGAGATTGCACACATAAAAACCATGACCACGACGTGAGTTGAACACGCAACCTTCTGATCTGGAGTCAGACGCGCTACCATTGCGCCACGAGGTCTTTGACTTTTAACATCTTTGGAGAGGATTCCTAGTTCAGATTTTGATGACTGTATAATTTGGAATGGAGGCCTGTTCTATGGGGAAATGAACTATCTGACATGCCACCTCCATCAGCACGTGCCTCTGCCCGACAGGTTAAGTGTATGAAAACAAGCCTGAAACAATGTCTAAAGACTGTTGACATCTAGTGGTAGCCATTGGAACTGCAATCTGGGTCCTAACCCATTAGAAACTCAATAGGCATTCAATTGAAAACTACCCACATCAAAAAAATCCCACCTCCTGGATACATTTTCCTCATGTTTTCGCCTGCCATATCAGTTCTGTTATACTCAGAGACATTATTTTAACAGTTTTGGAAACTTTAGAGTGTGTTCCATCCAAATCTACCATTTACATGCATATCCTAGTTTCTGGGCCTGAGTAACAGGCAGTTTACTTAGGGAACGTTTCTCATCCAGGTGTCAAAAAACTGCCCCAAAGCATACATTAAACTACCTGTTCGAAGACTGACAATCACATGATTTCATTTAGGATTTTGAAGTGTGCCAGGTTTTTGTGATAGACAATTTTCATCAAAAGCAGCATTGGTTTGTTCGTTTCCGTGCGAGATTAGTACTGTAAAGCCACATTGGTACTTGTGCTGATTCACTGAGTAAAGAAGGCAGAGATTGCACACATAAAAACCATGACCACGACGTGAGTTGAACACGCAACCTTCTGATCTGGAGTCAGACGCGCTACCATTGCGCCACGAGGTCTTTGACTTTTAACATCTTTGGAGAGGATTCCTAGTTCAGATTTTGATGACTGTATAATTTGGAATGGAGGCCTGTTCTATGGGGAAATGAACTATCTGACATGCCACCTCCATCAGCACGTGCCTCTGCCCGACAGGTTAAGTGTATGAAAACAAGCCTGAAACAATGTCTAAAGACTGTTGACATCTAGTGGTAGCCATTGGAACTGCAATCTGGGTCCTAACCCATTAGAAACTCAATAGGCATTCAATTGAAAACTACCCACATCAAAAAAATCCCACCTCCTGGATACATTTTCCTCATGTTTTCGCCTGCCATATCAGTTCTGTTATACTCAGAGACATTATTTTAACAGTTTTGGAAACTTTAGAGTGTGTTCCATCCAAATCTACCATTTACATGCATATCCTAGTTTCTGGGCCTGAGTAACAGGCAGTTTACTTAGGGAACGTTTCTCATCCAGGTGTCAAAAAACTGCCCCAAAGCATACATTAAACTACCTGTTCGAAGACTGACAATCACATGATTTCATTTAGGATTTTGAAGTGTGCCAGGTTTTTGTGATAGACAATTTTCATCAAAAGCAGCATTGGTTTGTTCGTTTCCGTGCGAGATTAGTACTGTAAAGCCACATTGGTACTTGTGCTGATTCACTGAGTAAAGAAGGCAGAGATTGCACACATAAAAACCATGACCACGACGTGAGTTGAACACGCAACCTTCTGATCTGGAGTCAGACGCGCTACCATTGCGCCACGAGGTCTTTGACTTTTAACATCTTTGGAGAGGATTCCTAGTTCAGATTTTGATGACTGTATAATTTGGAATGGAGGCCTGTTCTATGGGGAAATGAACTATCTGACATGCCACCTCCATCAGCACGTGCCTCTGCCCGACAGGTTAAGTGTATGAAAACAAGCCTGAAACAATGTCTAAAGACTGTTGACATCTAGTGGTAGCCATTGGAACTGCAATCTGGGTCCTAACCCATTAGAAACTCAATAGGCATTCAATTGAAAACTACCCACATCAAAAAAATCCCACCTCCTGGATACATTTTCCTCATGTTTTCGCCTGCCATATCAGTTCTGTTATACTCAGAGACATTATTTTAACAGTTTTGGAAACTTTAGAGTGTGTTCCATCCAAATCTACCATTTATATGCATATCCTAGTTTCTGGGCCTGAGTAACAGGCAGTTTACTTAGGGAACGTTTCTCATCCAGGTGTCAAAAAACTGCCCCAAAGCATACATTAAACTACCTGTTCGAAGACTGACAATCACATGATTTCATTTAGGATTTTGAAGTGTGCCAGGTTTTTGTGATAGACAATTTTCATCAAAAGCAGCATTGGTTTGTTCGTTTCCGTGCGAGATTAGTACTGTAAAGCCACATTGGTACTTGTGCTGATTCACTGAGTAAAGAAGGCAGAGATTGCACACATAAAAACCATGACCACGACGTGAGTTGAACACGCAACCTTCTGATCTGGAGTCAGACGCGCTACCATTGCGCCACGAGGTCTTTGACTTTTAACATCTTTGGAGAGGATTCCTAGTTCAGATTTTGATGACTGTATAATTTGGAATGGAGGCCTGTTCTATGGGGAAATGAACTATCTGACATGCCACCTCCATCAGCACGTGCCTCTGCCCGACAGGTTAAGTGTATGAAAACAAGCCTGAAACAATGTCTAAAGACTGTTGACATCTAGTGGTAGCCATTGGAACTGCAATCTGGGTCCTAACCCATTAGAAACTCAATAGGCATTCAATTGAAAACTACCCACATCAAAAAAATCCCACCTCCTGGATACATTTTCCTCATGTTTTCGCCTGCCATATCAGTTCTGTTATACTCAGAGACATTATTTTAACAGTTTTGGAAACTTTAGAGTGTGTTCCATCCAAATCTACCATTTATATGCATATCCTAGTTTCTGGGCCTGAGTAACAGGCAGTTTACTTAGGGAACGTTTCTCATCCAGGTGTCAAAAAACTGCCCCAAAGCATACATTAAACTACCTGTTCGAAGACTGACAATCACATGATTTCATTTAGGATTTTGAAGTGTGCCAGGTTTTTGTGATAGACAATTTTCATCAAAAGCAGCATTGGTTTGTTCGTTTCCGTGCGAGATTAGTACTGTAAAGCCACATTGGTACTTGTGCTGATTCACTGAGTAAAGAAGGCAGAGATTGCACACATAAAAACCATGACCACGACGTGAGTTGAACACGCAACCTTCTGATCTGGAGTCAGACGCGCTACCATTGCGCCACGAGGTCTTTGACTTTTAACATCTTTGGAGAGGATTCCTAGTTCAGATTTTGATGACTGTATAATTTGGAATGGAGGCCTGTTCTATGGGGAAATGAACTATCTGACATGCCACCTCCATCAGCACGTGCCTCTGCCCGACAGGTTAAGTGTATGAAAACAAGCCTGAAACAATGTCTAAAGACTGTTGACATCTAGTGGTAGCCATTGGAACTGCAATCTGGGTCCTAACCCATTAGAAACTCAATAGGCATTCAATTGAAAACTACCCACATCAAAAAAATCCCACCTCCTGGATACATTTTCCTCATGTTTTCGCCTGCCATATCAGTTCTGTTATACTCAGAGACATTATTTTAACAGTTTTGGAAACTTTAGAGTGTGTTCCATCCAAATCTACCATTTACATGCATATCCTAGTTTCTGGGCCTGAGTAACAGGCAGTTTACTTAGGGAACGTTTCTCATCCAGGTGTCAAAAAACTGCCCCAAAGCATACATTAAACTACCTGTTCGAAGACTGACAATCACATGATTTCATTTAGGATTTTGAAGTGTGCCAGGTTTTTGTGATAGACAATTTTCATCAAAAGCAGCATTGGTTTGTTCGTTTCCGTGCGAGATTAGTACTGTAAAGCCACATTGGTACTTGTGCTGATTCACTGAGTAAAGAAGGCAGAGATTGCACACATAAAAACCATGACCACGACGTGAGTTGAACACGCAACCTTCTGATCTGGAGTCAGACGCGCTACCATTGCGCCACGAGGTCTTTGACTTTTAACATCTTTGGAGAGGATTCCTAGTTCAGATTTTGATGACTGTATAATTTGGAATGGAGGCCTGTTCTATGGGGAAATGAACTATCTGACATGCCACCTCCATCAGCACGTGCCTCTGCCCGACAGGTTAAGTGTATGAAAACAAGCCTGAAACAATGTCTAAAGACTGTTGACATCTAGTGGTAGCCATTGGAACTGCAATCTGGGTCCTAACCCATTAGAAACTCAATAGGCATTCAATTGAAAACTACCCACATCAAAAAAATCCCACCTCCTGGATACATTTTCCTCATGTTTTCGCCTGCCATATCAGTTCTGTTATACTCAGAGACATTATTTTAACAGTTTTGGAAACTTTAGAGTGTGTTCCATCCAAATCTACCATTTATATGCATATCCTAGTTTCTGGGCCTGAGTAACAGGCAGTTTACTTAGGGAACGTTTCTCATCCAGGTGTCAAAAAACTGCCCCAAAGCATACATTAAACTACCTGTTCGAAGACTGACAATCACATGATTTCATTTAGGATTTTGAAGTGTGCCAGGTTTTTGTGATAGACAATTTTCATCAAAAGCAGCATTGGTTTGTTCGTTTCCGTGCGAGATTAGTACTGTAAAGCCACATTGGTACTTGTGCTGATTCACTGAGTAAAGAAGGCAGAGATTGCACACATAAAAACCATGACCACGACGTGAGTTGAACACGCAACCTTCTGATCTGGAGTCAGACGCGCTACCATTGCGCCACGAGGTCTTTGACTTTTAACATCTTTGGAGAGGATTCCTAGTTCAGATTTTGATGACTGTATAATTTGGAATGGAGGCCTGTTCTATGGGGAAATGAACTATCTGACATGCCACCTCCATCAGCACGTGCCTCTGCCCGACAGGTTAAGTGTATGAAAACAAGCCTGAAACAATGTCTAAAGACTGTTGACATCTAGTGGTAGCCATTGGAACTGCAATCTGGGTCCTAACCCATTAGAAACTCAATAGGCATTCAATTGAAAACTACCCACATCAAAAAAATCCCACCTCCTGGATACATTTTCCTCATGTTTTCGCCTGCCATATCAGTTCTGTTATACTCAGAGACATTATTTTAACAGTTTTGGAAACTTTAGAGTGTGTTCCATCCAAATCTACCATTTATATGCATATCCTAGTTTCTGGGCCTGAGTAACAGGCAGTTTACTTAGGGAACGTTTCTCATCCAGGTGTCAAAAAACTGCCCCAAAGCATACATTAAACTACCTGTTCGAAGACTGACAATCACATGATTTCATTTAGGATTTTGAAGTGTGCCAGGTTTTTGTGATAGACAATTTTCATCAAAAGCAGCATTGGTTTGTTCGTTTCCGTGCGAGATTAGTACTGTAAAGCCACATTGGTACTTGTGCTGATTCACTGAGTAAAGAAGGCAGAGATTGCACACATAAAAACCATGACCACGACGTGAGTTGAACACGCAACCTTCTGATCTGGAGTCAGACGCGCTACCATTGCGCCACGAGGTCTTTGACTTTTAACATCTTTGGAGAGGATTCCTAGTTCAGATTTTGATGACTGTATAATTTGGAATGGAGGCCTGTTCTATGGGGAAATGAACTATCTGACATGCCACCTCCATCAGCACGTGCCTCTGCCCGACAGGTTAAGTGTATGAAAACAAGCCTGAAACAATGTCTAAAGACTGTTGACATCTAGTGGTAGCCATTGGAACTGCAATCTGGGTCCTAACCCATTAGAAACTCAATAGGCATTCAATTGAAAACTACCCACATCAAAAAAATCCCACCTCCTGGATACATTTTCCTCATGTTTTCGCCTGCCATATCAGTTCTGTTATACTCAGAGACATTATTTTAACAGTTTTGGAAACTTTAGAGTGTGTTCCATCCAAATCTACCATTTATATGCATATCCTAGTTTCTGGGCCTGAGTAACAGGCAGTTTACTTAGGGAACGTTTCTCATCCAGGTGTCAAAAAACTGCCCCAAAGCATACATTAAACTACCTGTTCGAAGACTGACAATCACATGATTTCATTTAGGATTTTGAAGTGTGCCAGGTTTTTGTGATAGACAATTTTCATCAAAAGCAGCATTGGTTTGTTCGTTTCCGTGCGAGATTAGTACTGTAAAGCCACATTGGTACTTGTGCTGATTCACTGAGTAAAGAAGGCAGAGATTGCACACATAAAAACCATGACCACGACGTGAGTTGAACACGCAACCTTCTGATCTGGAGTCAGACGCGCTACCATTGCGCCACGAGGTCTTTGACTTTTAACATCTTTGGAGAGGATTCCTAGTTCAGATTTTGATGACTGTATAATTTGGAATGGAGGCCTGTTCTATGGGGAAATGAACTATCTGACATGCCACCTCCATCAGCACGTGCCTCTGCCCGACAGGTTAAGTGTATGAAAACAAGCCTGAAACAATGTCTAAAGACTGTTGACATCTAGTGGTAGCCATTGGAACTGCAATCTGGGTCCTAACCCATTAGAAACTCAATAGGCATTCAATTGAAAACTACCCACATCAAAAAAATCCCACCTCCTGGATACATTTTCCTCATGTTTTCGCCTGCCATATCAGTTCTGTTATACTCAGAGACATTATTTTAACAGTTTTGGAAACTTTAGAGTGTGTTCCATCCAAATCTACCATTTATATGCATATCCTAGTTTCTGGGCCTGAGTAACAGGCAGTTTACTTAGGGAACGTTTCTCATCCAGGTGTCAAAAAACTGCCCCAAAGCATACATTAAACTACCTGTTCGAAGACTGACAATCACATGATTTCATTTAGGATTTTGAAGTGTGCCAGGTTTTTGTGATAGACAATTTTCATCAAAAGCAGCATTGGTTTGTTCGTTTCCGTGCGAGATTAGTACTGTAAAGCCACATTGGTACTTGTGCTGATTCACTGAGTAAAGAAGGCAGAGATTGCACACATAAAAACCATGACCACGACGTGAGTTGAACACGCAACCTTCTGATCTGGAGTCAGACGCGCTACCATTGCGCCACGAGGTCTTTGACTTTTAACATCTTTGGAGAGGATTCCTAGTTCAGATTTTGATGACTGTATAATTTGGAATGGAGGCCTGTTCTATGGGGAAATGAACTATCTGACATGCCACCTCCATCAGCACGTGCCTCTGCCCGACAGGTTAAGTGTATGAAAACAAGCCTGAAACAATGTCTAAAGACTGTTGACATCTAGTGGTAGCCATTGGAACTGCAATCTGGGTCCTAACCCATTAGAAACTCAATAGGCATTCAATTGAAAACTACCCACATCAAAAAAATCCCACCTCCTGGATACATTTTCCTCATGTTTTCGCCTGCCATATCAGTTCTGTTATACTCAGAGACATTATTTTAACAGTTTTGGAAACTTTAGAGTGTGTTCCATCCAAATCTACCATTTATATGCATATCCTAGTTTCTGGGCCTGAGTAACAGGCAGTTTACTTAGGGAACGTTTCTCATCCAGGTGTCAAAAAACTGCCCCAAAGCATACATTAAACTACCTGTTCGAAGACTGACAATCACATGATTTCATTTAGGATTTTGAAGTGTGCCAGGTTTTTGTGATAGACAATTTTCATCAAAAGCAGCATTGGTTTGTTCGTTTCCGTGCGAGATTAGTACTGTAAAGCCACATTGGTACTTGTGCTGATTCACTGAGTAAAGAAGGCAGAGATTGCACACATAAAAACCATGACCACGACGTGAGTTGAACACGCAACCTTCTGATCTGGAGTCAGACGCGCTACCATTGCGCCACGAGGTCTTTGACTTTTAACATCTTTGGAGAGGATTCCTAGTTCAGATTTTGATGACTGTATAATTTGGAATGGAGGCCTGTTCTATGGGGAAATGAACTATCTGACATGCCACCTCCATCAGCACGTGCCTCTGCCCGACAGGTTAAGTGTATGAAAACAAGCCTGAAACAATGTCTAAAGACTGTTGACATCTAGTGGTAGCCATTGGAACTGCAATCTGGGTCCTAACCCATTAGAAACTCAATAGGCATTCAATTGAAAACTACCCACATCAAAAAAATCCCACCTCCTGGATACATTTTCCTCATGTTTTCGCCTGCCATATCAGTTCTGTTATACTCAGAGACATTATTTTAACAGTTTTGGAAACTTTAGAGTGTGTTCCATCCAAATCTACCATTTATATGCATATCCTAGTTTCTGGGCCTGAGTAACAGGCAGTTTACTTAGGGAACGTTTCTCATCCAGGTGTCAAAAAACTGCCCCAAAGCATACATTAAACTACCTGTTCGAAGACTGACAATCACATGATTTCATTTAGGATTTTGAAGTGTGCCAGGTTTTTGTGATAGACAATTTTCATCAAAAGCAGCATTGGTTTGTTCGTTTCCGTGCGAGATTAGTACTGTAAAGCCACATTGGTACTTGTGCTGATTCACTGAGTAAAGAAGGCAGAGATTGCACACATAAAAACCATGACCACGACGTGAGTTGAACACGCAACCTTCTGATCTGGAGTCAGACGCGCTACCATTGCGCCACGAGGTCTTTGACTTTTAACATCTTTGGAGAGGATTCCTAGTTCAGATTTTGATGACTGTATAATTTGGAATGGAGGCCTGTTCTATGGGGAAATGAACTATCTGACATGCCACCTCCATCAGCACGTGCCTCTGCCCGACAGGTTAAGTGTATGAAAACAAGCCTGAAACAATGTCTAAAGACTGTTGACATCTAGTGGTAGCCATTGGAACTGCAATCTGGGTCCTAACCCATTAGAAACTCAATAGGCATTCAATTGAAAACTACCCACATCAAAAAAATCCCACCTCCTGGATACATTTTCCTCATGTTTTCGCCTGCCATATCAGTTCTGTTATACTCAGAGACATTATTTTAACAGTTTTGGAAACTTTAGAGTGTGTTCCATCCAAATCTACCATTTACATGCATATCCTAGTTTCTGGGCCTGAGTAACAGGCAGTTTACTTAGGGAACGTTTCTCATCCAGGTGTCAAAAAACTGCCCCAAAGCATACATTAAACTACCTGTTCGAAGACTGACAATCACATGATTTCATTTAGGATTTTGAAGTGTGCCAGGTTTTTGTGATAGACAATTTTCATCAAAAGCAGCATTGGTTTGTTCGTTTCCGTGCGAGATTAGTACTGTAAAGCCACATTGGTACTTGTGCTGATTCACTGAGTAAAGAAGGCAGAGATTGCACACATAAAAACCATGACCACGACGTGAGTTGAACACGCAACCTTCTGATCTGGAGTCAGACGCGCTACCATTGCGCCACGAGGTCTTTGACTTTTAACATCTTTGGAGAGGATTCCTAGTTCAGATTTTGATGACTGTATAATTTGGAATGGAGGCCTGTTCTATGGGGAAATGAACTATCTGACATGCCACCTCCATCAGCACGTGCCTCTGCCCGACAGGTTAAGTGTATGAAAACAAGCCTGAAACAATGTCTAAAGACTGTTGACATCTAGTGGTAGCCATTGGAACTGCAATCTGGGTCCTAACCCATTAGAAACTCAATAGGCATTCAATTGAAAACTACCCACATCAAAAAAATCCCACCTCCTGGATACATTTTCCTCATGTTTTCGCCTGCCATATCAGTTCTGTTATACTCAGAGACATTATTTTAACAGTTTTGGAAACTTTAGAGTGTGTTCCATCCAAATCTACCATTTACATGCATATCCTAGTTTCTGGGCCTGAGTAACAGGCAGTTTACTTAGGGAACGTTTCTCATCCAGGTGTCAAAAAACTGCCCCAAAGCATACATTAAACTACCTGTTCGAAGACTGACAATCACATGATTTCATTTAGGATTTTGAAGTGTGCCAGGTTTTTGTGATAGACAATTTTCATCAAAAGCAGCATTGGTTTGTTCGTTTCCGTGCGAGATTAGTACTGTAAAGCCACATTGGTACTTGTGCTGATTCACTGAGTAAAGAAGGCAGAGATTGCACACATAAAAACCATGACCACGACGTGAGTTGAACACGCAACCTTCTGATCTGGAGTCAGACGCGCTACCATTGCGCCACGAGGTCTTTGACTTTTAACATCTTTGGAGAGGATTCCTAGTTCAGATTTTGATGACTGTATAATTTGGAATGGAGGCCTGTTCTATGGGGAAATGAACTATCTGACATGCCACCTCCATCAGCACGTGCCTCTGCCCGACAGGTTAAGTGTATGAAAACAAGCCTGAAACAATGTCTAAAGACTGTTGACATCTAGTGGTAGCCATTGGAACTGCAATCTGGGTCCTAACCCATTAGAAACTCAATAGGCATTCAATTGAAAACTACCCACATCAAAAAAATCCCACCTCCTGGATACATTTTCCTCATGTTTTCGCCTGCCATATCAGTTCTGTTATACTCAGAGACATTATTTTAACAGTTTTGGAAACTTTAGAGTGTGTTCCATCCAAATCTACCATTTATATGCATATCCTAGTTTCTGGGCCTGAGTAACAGGCAGTTTACTTAGGGAACGTTTCTCATCCAGGTGTCAAAAAACTGCCCCAAAGCATACATTAAACTACCTGTTCGAAGACTGACAATCACATGATTTCATTTAGGATTTTGAAGTGTGCCAGGTTTTTGTGATAGACAATTTTCATCAAAAGCAGCATTGGTTTGTTCGTTTCCGTGCGAGATTAGTACTGTAAAGCCACATTGGTACTTGTGCTGATTCACTGAGTAAAGAAGGCAGAGATTGCACACATAAAAACCATGACCACGACGTGAGTTGAACACGCAACCTTCTGATCTGGAGTCAGACGCGCTACCATTGCGCCACGAGGTCTTTGACTTTTAACATCTTTGGAGAGGATTCCTAGTTCAGATTTTGATGACTGTATAATTTGGAATGGAGGCCTGTTCTATGGGGAAATGAACTATCTGACATGCCACCTCCATCAGCACGTGCCTCTGCCCGACAGGTTAAGTGTATGAAAACAAGCCTGAAACAATGTCTAAAGACTGTTGACATCTAGTGGTAGCCATTGGAACTGCAATCTGGGTCCTAACCCATTAGAAACTCAATAGGCATTCAATTGAAAACTACCCACATCAAAAAAATCCCACCTCCTGGATACATTTTCCTCATGTTTTCGCCTGCCATATCAGTTCTGTTATACTCAGAGACATTATTTTAACAGTTTTGGAAACTTTAGAGTGTGTTCCATCCAAATCTACCATTTATATGCATATCCTAGTTTCTGGGCCTGAGTAACAGGCAGTTTACTTAGGGAACGTTTCTCATCCAGGTGTCAAAAAACTGCCCCAAAGCATACATTAAACTACCTGTTCGAAGACTGACAATCACATGATTTCATTTAGGATTTTGAAGTGTGCCAGGTTTTTGTGATAGACAATTTTCATCAAAAGCAGCATTGGTTTGTTCGTTTCCGTGCGAGATTAGTACTGTAAAGCCACATTGGTACTTGTGCTGATTCACTGAGTAAAGAAGGCAGAGATTGCACACATAAAAACCATGACCACGACGTGAGTTGAACACGCAACCTTCTGATCTGGAGTCAGACGCGCTACCATTGCGCCACGAGGTCTTTGACTTTTAACATCTTTGGAGAGGATTCCTAGTTCAGATTTTGATGACTGTATAATTTGGAATGGAGGCCTGTTCTATGGGGAAATGAACTATCTGACATGCCACCTCCATCAGCACGTGCCTCTGCCCGACAGGTTAAGTGTATGAAAACAAGCCTGAAACAATGTCTAAAGACTGTTGACATCTAGTGGTAGCCATTGGAACTGCAATCTGGGTCCTAACCCATTAGAAACTCAATAGGCATTCAATTGAAAACTACCCACATCAAAAAAATCCCACCTCCTGGATACATTTTCCTCATGTTTTCGCCTGCCATATCAGTTCTGTTATACTCAGAGACATTATTTTAACAGTTTTGGAAACTTTAGAGTGTGTTCCATCCAAATCTACCATTTATATGCATATCCTAGTTTCTGGGCCTGAGTAACAGGCAGTTTACTTAGGGAACGTTTCTCATCCAGGTGTCAAAAAACTGCCCCAAAGCATACATTAAACTACCTGTTCGAAGACTGACAATCACATGATTTCATTTAGGATTTTGAAGTGTGCCAGGTTTTTGTGATAGACAATTTTCATCAAAAGCAGCATTGGTTTGTTCGTTTCCGTGCGAGATTAGTACTGTAAAGCCACATTGGTACTTGTGCTGATTCACTGAGTAAAGAAGGCAGAGATTGCACACATAAAAACCATGACCACGACGTGAGTTGAACACGCAACCTTCTGATCTGGAGTCAGACGCGCTACCATTGCGCCACGAGGTCTTTGACTTTTAACATCTTTGGAGAGGATTCCTAGTTCAGATTTTGATGACTGTATAATTTGGAATGGAGGCCTGTTCTATGGGGAAATGAACTATCTGACATGCCACCTCCATCAGCACGTGCCTCTGCCCGACAGGTTAAGTGTATGAAAACAAGCCTGAAACAATGTCTAAAGACTGTTGACATCTAGTGGTAGCCATTGGAACTGCAATCTGGGTCCTAACCCATTAGAAACTCAATAGGCATTCAATTGAAAACTACCCACATCAAAAAAATCCCACCTCCTGGATACATTTTCCTCATGTTTTCGCCTGCCATATCAGTTCTGTTATACTCAGAGACATTATTTTAACAGTTTTGGAAACTTTAGAGTGTGTTCCATCCAAATCTACCATTTATATGCATATCCTAGTTTCTGGGCCTGAGTAACAGGCAGTTTACTTAGGGAACGTTTCTCATCCAGGTGTCAAAAAACTGCCCCAAAGCATACATTAAACTACCTGTTCGAAGACTGACAATCACATGATTTCATTTAGGATTTTGAAGTGTGCCAGGTTTTTGTGATAGACAATTTTCATCAAAAGCAGCATTGGTTTGTTCGTTTCCGTGCGAGATTAGTACTGTAAAGCCACATTGGTACTTGTGCTGATTCACTGAGTAAAGAAGGCAGAGATTGCACACATAAAAACCATGACCACGACGTGAGTTGAACACGCAACCTTCTGATCTGGAGTCAGACGCGCTACCATTGCGCCACGAGGTCTTTGACTTTTAACATCTTTGGAGAGGATTCCTAGTTCAGATTTTGATGACTGTATAATTTGGAATGGAGGCCTGTTCTATGGGGAAATGAACTATCTGACATGCCACCTCCATCAGCACGTGCCTCTGCCCGACAGGTTAAGTGTATGAAAACAAGCCTGAAACAATGTCTAAAGACTGTTGACATCTAGTGGTAGCCATTGGAACTGCAATCTGGGTCCTAACCCATTAGAAACTCAATAGGCATTCAATTGAAAACTACCCACATCAAAAAAATCCCACCTCCTGGATACATTTTCCTCATGTTTTCGCCTGCCATATCAGTTCTGTTATACTCAGAGACATTATTTTAACAGTTTTGGAAACTTTAGAGTGTGTTCCATCCAAATCTACCATTTATATGCATATCCTAGTTTCTGGGCCTGAGTAACAGGCAGTTTACTTAGGGAACGTTTCTCATCCAGGTGTCAAAAAACTGCCCCAAAGCATACATTAAACTACCTGTTCGAAGACTGACAATCACATGATTTCATTTAGGATTTTGAAGTGTGCCAGGTTTTTGTGATAGACAATTTTCATCAAAAGCAGCATTGGTTTGTTCGTTTCCGTGCGAGATTAGTACTGTAAAGCCACATTGGTACTTGTGCTGATTCACTGAGTAAAGAAGGCAGAGATTGCACACATAAAAACCATGACCACGACGTGAGTTGAACACGCAACCTTCTGATCTGGAGTCAGACGCGCTACCATTGCGCCACGAGGTCTTTGACTTTTAACATCTTTGGAGAGGATTCCTAGTTCAGATTTTGATGACTGTATAATTTGGAATGGAGGCCTGTTCTATGGGGAAATGAACTATCTGACATGCCACCTCCATCAGCACGTGCCTCTGCCCGACAGGTTAAGTGTATGAAAACAAGCCTGAAACAATGTCTAAAGACTGTTGACATCTAGTGGTAGCCATTGGAACTGCAATCTGGGTCCTAACCCATTAGAAACTCAATAGGCATTCAATTGAAAACTACCCACATCAAAAAAATCCCACCTCCTGGATACATTTTCCTCATGTTTTCGCCTGCCATATCAGTTCTGTTATACTCAGAGACATTATTTTAACAGTTTTGGAAACTTTAGAGTGTGTTCCATCCAAATCTACCATTTATATGCATATCCTAGTTTCTGGGCCTGAGTAACAGGCAGTTTACTTAGGGAACGTTTCTCATCCAGGTGTCAAAAAACTGCCCCAAAGCATACATTAAACTACCTGTTCGAAGACTGACAATCACATGATTTCATTTAGGATTTTGAAGTGTGCCAGGTTTTTGTGATAGACAATTTTCATCAAAAGCAGCATTGGTTTGTTCGTTTCCGTGCGAGATTAGTACTGTAAAGCCACATTGGTACTTGTGCTGATTCACTGAGTAAAGAAGGCAGAGATTGCACACATAAAAACCATGACCACGACGTGAGTTGAACACGCAACCTTCTGATCTGGAGTCAGACGCGCTACCATTGCGCCACGAGGTCTTTGACTTTTAACATCTTTGGAGAGGATTCCTAGTTCAGATTTTGATGACTGTATAATTTGGAATGGAGGCCTGTTCTATGGGGAAATGAACTATCTGACATGCCACCTCCATCAGCACGTGCCTCTGCCCGACAGGTTAAGTGTATGAAAACAAGCCTGAAACAATGTCTAAAGACTGTTGACATCTAGTGGTAGCCATTGGAACTGCAATCTGGGTCCTAACCCATTAGAAACTCAATAGGCATTCAATTGAAAACTACCCACATCAAAAAAATCCCACCTCCTGGATACATTTTCCTCATGTTTTCGCCTGCCATATCAGTTCTGTTATACTCAGAGACATTATTTTAACAGTTTTGGAAACTTTAGAGTGTGTTCCATCCAAATCTACCATTTATATGCATATCCTAGTTTCTGGGCCTGAGTAACAGGCAGTTTACTTAGGGAACGTTTCTCATCCAGGTGTCAAAAAACTGCCCCAAAGCATACATTAAACTACCTGTTCGAAGACTGACAATCACATGATTTCATTTAGGATTTTGAAGTGTGCCAGGTTTTTGTGATAGACAATTTTCATCAAAAGCAGCATTGGTTTGTTCGTTTCCGTGCGAGATTAGTACTGTAAAGCCACATTGGTACTTGTGCTGATTCACTGAGTAAAGAAGGCAGAGATTGCACACATAAAAACCATGACCACGACGTGAGTTGAACACGCAACCTTCTGATCTGGAGTCAGACGCGCTACCATTGCGCCACGAGGTCTTTGACTTTTAACATCTTTGGAGAGGATTCCTAGTTCAGATTTTGATGACTGTATAATTTGGAATGGAGGCCTGTTCTATGGGGAAATGAACTATCTGACATGCCACCTCCATCAGCACGTGCCTCTGCCCGACAGGTTAAGTGTATGAAAACAAGCCTGAAACAATGTCTAAAGACTGTTGACATCTAGTGGTAGCCATTGGAACTGCAATCTGGGTCCTAACCCATTAGAAACTCAATAGGCA
Source organism: Oncorhynchus kisutch (assembly GCF_002021735.2). NCBI lineage: Eukaryota > Metazoa > Chordata > Actinopteri > Salmoniformes > Salmonidae > Oncorhynchus > Oncorhynchus kisutch. The sequence goes on from NC_034200.2 coordinate 36,343,113, forward strand.
TTCAATTGAAAACTACCCACATCAAAAAAATCCCACCTCCTGGATACATTTTCCTCATGTTTTCGCCTGCCATATCAGTTCTGTTATACTCAGAGACATTATTTTAACAGTTTTGGAAACTTTAGAGTGTGTTCCATCCAAATCTACCATTTATATGCATATCCTAGTTTCTGGGCCTGAGTAACAGGCAGTTTACTTAGGGAACGTTTCTCATCCAGGTGTCAAAAAACTGCCCCAAAGCATACATTAAACTACCTGTTCGAAGACTGACAATCACATGATTTCATTTAGGATTTTGAAGTGTGCCAGGTTTTTGTGATAGACAATTTTCATCAAAAGCAGCATTGGTTTGTTCGTTTCCGTGCGAGATTAGTACTGTAAAGCCACATTGGTACTTGTGCTGATTCACTGAGTAAAGAAGGCAGAGATTGCACACATAAAAACCATGACCACGACGTGAGTTGAACACGCAACCTTCTGATCTGGAGTCAGACGCGCTACCATTGCGCCACGAGGTCTTTGACTTTTAACATCTTTGGAGAGGATTCCTAGTTCAGATTTTGATGACTGTATAATTTGGAATGGAGGCCTGTTCTATGGGGAAATGAACTATCTGACATGCCACCTCCATCAGCACGTGCCTCTGCCCGACAGGTTAAGTGTATGAAAACAAGCCTGAAACAATGTCTAAAGACTGTTGACATCTAGTGGTAGCCATTGGAACTGCAATCTGGGTCCTAACCCATTAGAAACTCAATAGGCATTCAATTGAAAACTACCCACATCAAAAAAATCCCACCTCCTGGATACATTTTCCTCATGTTTTCGCCTGCCATATCAGTTCTGTTATACTCAGAGACATTATTTTAACAGTTTTGGAAACTTTAGAGTGTGTTCCATCCAAATCTACCATTTATATGCATATCCTAGTTTCTGGGCCTGAGTAACAGGCAGTTTACTTAGGGAACGTTTCTCATCCAGGTGTCAAAAAACTGCCCCAAAGCATACATTAAACTACCTGTTCGAAGACTGACAATCACATGATTTCATTTAGGATTTTGAAGTGTGCCAGGTTTTTGTGATAGACAATTTTCATCAAAAGCAGCATTGGTTTGTTCGTTTCCGTGCGAGATTAGTACTGTAAAGCCACATTGGTACTTGTGCTGATTCACTGAGTAAAGAAGGCAGAGATTGCACACATAAAAACCATGACCACGACGTGAGTTGAACACGCAACCTTCTGATCTGGAGTCAGACGCGCTACCATTGCGCCACGAGGTCTTTGACTTTTAACATCTTTGGAGAGGATTCCTAGTTCAGATTTTGATGACTGTATAATTTGGAATGGAGGCCTGTTCTATGGGGAAATGAACTATCTGACATGCCACCTCCATCAGCACGTGCCTCTGCCCGACAGGTTAAGTGTATGAAAACAAGCCTGAAACAATGTCTAAAGACTGTTGACATCTAGTGGTAGCCATTGGAACTGCAATCTGGGTCCTAACCCATTAGAAACTCAATAGGCATTCAATTGAAAACTACCCACATCAAAAAAATCCCACCTCCTGGATACATTTTCCTCATGTTTTCGCCTGCCATATCAGTTCTGTTATACTCAGAGACATTATTTTAACAGTTTTGGAAACTTTAGAGTGTGTTCCATCCAAATCTACCATTTATATGCATATCCTAGTTTCTGGGCCTGAGTAACAGGCAGTTTACTTAGGGAACGTTTCTCATCCAGGTGTCAAAAAACTGCCCCAAAGCATACATTAAACTACCTGTTCGAAGACTGACAATCACATGATTTCATTTAGGATTTTGAAGTGTGCCAGGTTTTGTGATAGACAATTTTCATCAAAAGCAGCATTGGTTTGTTCGTTTCCGTGCGAGATTAGTACTGTAAAGCCACATTGGTACTTGTGCTGATTCACTGAGTAAAGAAGGCAGAGATTGCACACATAAAAACCATGACCACGACGTGAGTTGAACACGCAACCTTCTGATCTGGAGTCAGACGCGCTACCATTGCGCCACGAGGTCTTTGACTTTTAACATCTTTGGAGAGGATTCCTAGTTCAGATTTTGATGACTGTATAATTTGGAATGGAGGCCTGTTCTATGGGGAAATGAACTATCTGACATGCCACCTCCATCAGCACGTGCCTCTGCCCGACAGGTTAAGTGTATGAAAACAAGCCTGAAACAATGTCTAAAGACTGTTGACATCTAGTGGTAGCCATTGGAACTGCAATCTGGGTCCTAACCCATTAGAAACTCAATAGGCATTCAATTGAAAACTACCCACATCAAAAAAATCCCACCTCCTGGATACATTTTCCTCATGTTTTCGCCTGCCATATCAGTTCTGTTATACTCAGAGACATTATTTTAACAGTTTTGGAAACTTTAGAGTGTGTTCCATCCAAATCTACCATTTATATGCATATCCTAGTTTCTGGGCCTGAGTAACAGGCAGTTTACTTAGGGAACGTTTCTCATCCAGGTGTCAAAAAACTGCCCCAAAGCATACATTAAACTACCTGTTCGAAGACTGACAATCACATGATTTCATTTAGGATTTTGAAGTGTGCCAGGTTTTTGTGATAGACAATTTTCATCAAAAGCAGCATTGGTTTGTTCGTTTCCGTGCGAGATTAGTACTGTAAAGCCACATTGGTACTTGTGCTGATTCACTGAGTAAAGAAGGCAGAGATTGCACACATAAAAACCATGACCACGACGTGAGTTGAACACGCAACCTTCTGATCTGGAGTCAGACGCGCTACCATTGCGCCACGAGGTCTTTGACTTTTAACATCTTTGGAGAGGATTCCTAGTTCAGATTTTGATGACTGTATAATTTGGAATGGAGGCCTGTTCTATGGGGAAATGAACTATCTGACATGCCACCTCCATCAGCACGTGCCTCTGCCCGACAGGTTAAGTGTATGAAAACAAGCCTGAAACAATGTCTAAAGACTGTTGACATCTAGTGGTAGCCATTGGAACTGCAATCTGGGTCCTAACCCATTAGAAACTCAATAGGCATTCAATTGAAAACTACCCACATCAAAAAAATCCCACCTCCTGGATACATTTTCCTCATGTTTTCGCCTGCCATATCAGTTCTGTTATACTCAGAGACATTATTTTAACAGTTTTGGAAACTTTAGAGTGTGTTCCATCCAAATCTACCATTTATATGCATATCCTAGTTTCTGGGCCTGAGTAACAGGCAGTTTACTTAGGGAACGTTTCTCATCCAGGTGTCAAAAAACTGCCCCAAAGCATACATTAAACTACCTGTTCGAAGACTGACAATCACATGATTTCATTTAGGATTTTGAAGTGTGCCAGGTTTTTGTGATAGACAATTTTCATCAAAAGCAGCATTGGTTTGTTCGTTTCCGTGCGAGATTAGTACTGTAAAGCCACATTGGTACTTGTGCTGATTCACTGAGTAAAGAAGGCAGAGATTGCACACATAAAAACCATGACCACGACGTGAGTTGAACACGCAACCTTCTGATCTGGAGTCAGACGCGCTACCATTGCGCCACGAGGTCTTTGACTTTTAACATCTTTGGAGAGGATTCCTAGTTCAGATTTTGATGACTGTATAATTTGGAATGGAGGCCTGTTCTATGGGGAAATGAACTATCTGACATGCCACCTCCATCAGCACGTGCCTCTGCCCGACAGGTTAAGTGTATGAAAACAAGCCTGAAACAATGTCTAAAGACTGTTGACATCTAGTGGTAGCCATTGGAACTGCAATCTGGGTCCTAACCCATTAGAAACTCAATAGGCATTCAATTGAAAACTACCCACATCAAAAAAATCCCACCTCCTGGATACATTTTCCTCATGTTTTCGCCTGCCATATCAGTTCTGTTATACTCAGAGACATTATTTTAACAGTTTTGGAAACTTTAGAGTGTGTTCCATCCAAATCTACCATTTATATGCATATCCTAGTTTCTGGGCCTGAGTAACAGGCAGTTTACTTAGGGAACGTTTCTCATCCAGGTGTCAAAAAACTGCCCCAAAGCATACATTAAACTACCTGTTCGAAGACTGACAATCACATGATTTCATTTAGGATTTTGAAGTGTGCCAGGTTTTTGTGATAGACAATTTTCATCAAAAGCAGCATTGGTTTGTTCGTTTCCGTGCGAGATTAGTACTGTAAAGCCACATTGGTACTTGTGCTGATTCACTGAGTAAAGAAGGCAGAGATTGCACACATAAAAACCATGACCACGACGTGAGTTGAACACGCAACCTTCTGATCTGGAGTCAGACGCGCTACCATTGCGCCACGAGGTCTTTGACTTTTAACATCTTTGGAGAGGATTCCTAGTTCAGATTTTGATGACTGTATAATTTGGAATGGAGGCCTGTTCTATGGGGAAATGAACTATCTGACATGCCACCTCCATCAGCACGTGCCTCTGCCCGACAGGTTAAGTGTATGAAAACAAGCCTGAAACAATGTCTAAAGACTGTTGACATCTAGTGGTAGCCATTGGAACTGCAATCTGGGTCCTAACCCATTAGAAACTCAATAGGCATTCAATTGAAAACTACCCACATCAAAAAAATCCCACCTCCTGGATACATTTTCCTCATGTTTTCGCCTGCCATATCAGTTCTGTTATACTCAGAGACATTATTTTAACAGTTTTGGAAACTTTAGAGTGTGTTCCATCCAAATCTACCATTTATATGCATATCCTAGTTTCTGGGCCTGAGTAACAGGCAGTTTACTTAGGGAACGTTTCTCATCCAGGTGTCAAAAAACTGCCCCAAAGCATACATTAAACTACCTGTTCGAAGACTGACAATCACATGATTTCATTTAGGATTTTGAAGTGTGCCAGGTTTTTGTGATAGACAATTTTCATCAAAAGCAGCATTGGTTTGTTCGTTTCCGTGCGAGATTAGTACTGTAAAGCCACATTGGTACTTGTGCTGATTCACTGAGTAAAGAAGGCAGAGATTGCACACATAAAAACCATGACCACGACGTGAGTTGAACACGCAACCTTCTGATCTGGAGTCAGACGCGCTACCATTGCGCCACGAGGTCTTTGACTTTTAACATCTTTGGAGAGGATTCCTAGTTCAGATTTTGATGACTGTATAATTTGGAATGGAGGCCTGTTCTATGGGGAAATGAACTATCTGACATGCCACCTCCATCAGCACGTGCCTCTGCCCGACAGGTTAAGTGTATGAAAACAAGCCTGAAACAATGTCTAAAGACTGTTGACATCTAGTGGTAGCCATTGGAACTGCAATCTGGGTCCTAACCCATTAGAAACTCAATAGGCATTCAATTGAAAACTACCCACATCAAAAAAATCCCACCTCCTGGATACATTTTCCTCATGTTTTCGCCTGCCATATCAGTTCTGTTATACTCAGAGACATTATTTTAACAGTTTTGGAAACTTTAGAGTGTGTTCCATCCAAATCTACCATTTATATGCATATCCTAGTTTCTGGGCCTGAGTAACAGGCAGTTTACTTAGGGAACGTTTCTCATCCAGGTGTCAAAAAACTGCCCCAAAGCATACATTAAACTACCTGTTCGAAGACTGACAATCACATGATTTCATTTAGGATTTTGAAGTGTGCCAGGTTTTTGTGATAGACAATTTTCATCAAAAGCAGCATTGGTTTGTTCGTTTCCGTGCGAGATTAGTACTGTAAAGCCACATTGGTACTTGTGCTGATTCACTGAGTAAAGAAGGCAGAGATTGCACACATAAAAACCATGACCACGACGTGAGTTGAACACGCAACCTTCTGATCTGGAGTCAGACGCGCTACCATTGCGCCACGAGGTCTTTGACTTTTAACATCTTTGGAGAGGATTCCTAGTTCAGATTTTGATGACTGTATAATTTGGAATGGAGGCCTGTTCTATGGGGAAATGAACTATCTGACATGCCACCTCCATCAGCACGTGCCTCTGCCCGACAGGTTAAGTGTATGAAAACAAGCCTGAAACAATGTCTAAAGACTGTTGACATCTAGTGGTAGCCATTGGAACTGCAATCTGGGTCCTAACCCATTAGAAACTCAATAGGCATTCAATTGAAAACTACCCACATCAAAAAAATCCCACCTCCTGGATACATTTTCCTCATGTTTTCGCCTGCCATATCAGTTCTGTTATACTCAGAGACATTATTTTAACAGTTTTGGAAACTTTAGAGTGTGTTCCATCCAAATCTACCATTTATATGCATATCCTAGTTTCTGGGCCTGAGTAACAGGCAGTTTACTTAGGGAACGTTTCTCATCCAGGTGTCAAAAAACTGCCCCAAAGCATACATTAAACTACCTGTTCGAAGACTGACAATCACATGATTTCATTTAGGATTTTGAAGTGTGCCAGGTTTTTGTGATAGACAATTTTCATCAAAAGCAGCATTGGTTTGTTCGTTTCCGTGCGAGATTAGTACTGTAAAGCCACATTGGTACTTGTGCTGATTCACTGAGTAAAGAAGGCAGAGATTGCACACATAAAAACCATGACCACGACGTGAGTTGAACACGCAACCTTCTGATCTGGAGTCAGACGCGCTACCATTGCGCCACGAGGTCTTTGACTTTTAACATCTTTGGAGAGGATTCCTAGTTCAGATTTTGATGACTGTATAATTTGGAATGGAGGCCTGTTCTATGGGGAAATGAACTATCTGACATGCCACCTCCATCAGCACGTGCCTCTGCCCGACAGGTTAAGTGTATGAAAACAAGCCTGAAACAATGTCTAAAGACTGTTGACATCTAGTGGTAGCCATTGGAACTGCAATCTGGGTCCTAACCCATTAGAAACTCAATAGGCATTCAATTGAAAACTACCCACATCAAAAAAATCCCACCTCCTGGATACATTTTCCTCATGTTTTCGCCTGCCATATCAGTTCTGTTATACTCAGAGACATTATTTTAACAGTTTTGGAAACTTTAGAGTGTGTTCCATCCAAATCTACCATTTATATGCATATCCTAGTTTCTGGGCCTGAGTAACAGGCAGTTTACTTAGGGAACGTTTCTCATCCAGGTGTCAAAAAACTGCCCCAAAGCATACATTAAACTACCTGTTCGAAGACTGACAATCACATGATTTCATTTAGGATTTTGAAGTGTGCCAGGTTTTTGTGATAGACAATTTTCATCAAAAGCAGCATTGGTTTGTTCGTTTCCGTGCGAGATTAGTACTGTAAAGCCACATTGGTACTTGTGCTGATTCACTGAGTAAAGAAGGCAGAGATTGCACACATAAAAACCATGACCACGACGTGAGTTGAACACGCAACCTTCTGATCTGGAGTCAGACGCGCTACCATTGCGCCACGAGGTCTTTGACTTTTAACATCTTTGGAGAGGATTCCTAGTTCAGATTTTGATGACTGTATAATTTGGAATGGAGGCCTGTTCTATGGGGAAATGAACTATCTGACATGCCACCTCCATCAGCACGTGCCTCTGCCCGACAGGTTAAGTGTATGAAAACAAGCCTGAAACAATGTCTAAAGACTGTTGACATCTAGTGGTAGCCATTGGAACTGCAATCTGGGTCCTAACCCATTAGAAACTCAATAGGCATTCAATTGAAAACTACCCACATCAAAAAAATCCCACCTCCTGGATACATTTTCCTCATGTTTTCGCCTGCCATATCAGTTCTGTTATACTCAGAGACATTATTTTAACAGTTTTGGAAACTTTAGAGTGTGTTCCATCCAAATCTACCATTTATATGCATATCCTAGTTTCTGGGCCTGAGTAACAGGCAGTTTACTTAGGGAACGTTTCTCATCCAGGTGTCAAAAAACTGCCCCAAAGCATACATTAAACTACCTGTTCGAAGACTGACAATCACATGATTTCATTTAGGATTTTGAAGTGTGCCAGGTTTTTGTGATAGACAATTTTCATCAAAAGCAGCATTGGTTTGTTCGTTTCCGTGCGAGATTAGTACTGTAAAGCCACATTGGTACTTGTGCTGATTCACTGAGTAAAGAAGGCAGAGATTGCACACATAAAAACCATGACCACGACGTGAGTTGAACACGCAACCTTCTGATCTGGAGTCAGACGCGCTACCATTGCGCCACGAGGTCTTTGACTTTTAACATCTTTGGAGAGGATTCCTAGTTCAGATTTTGATGACTGTATAATTTGGAATGGAGGCCTGTTCTATGGGGAAATGAACTATCTGACATGCCACCTCCATCAGCACGTGCCTCTGCCCGACAGGTTAAGTGTATGAAAACAAGCCTGAAACAATGTCTAAAGACTGTTGACATCTAGTGGTAGCCATTGGAACTGCAATCTGGGTCCTAACCCATTAGAAACTCAATAGGCATTCAATTGAAAACTACCCACATCAAAAAAATCCCACCTCCTGGATACATTTTCCTCATGTTTTCGCCTGCCATATCAGTTCTGTTATACTCAGAGACATTATTTTAACAGTTTTGGAAACTTTAGAGTGTGTTCCATCCAAATCTACCATTTATATGCATATCCTAGTTTCTGGGCCTGAGTAACAGGCAGTTTACTTAGGGAACGTTTCTCATCCAGGTGTCAAAAAACTGCCCCAAAGCATACATTAAACTACCTGTTCGAAGACTGACAATCACATGATTTCATTTAGGATTTTGAAGTGTGCCAGGTTTTTGTGATAGACAATTTTCATCAAAAGCAGCATTGGTTTGTTCGTTTCCGTGCGAGATTAGTACTGTAAAGCCACATTGGTACTTGTGCTGATTCACTGAGTAAAGAAGGCAGAGATTGCACACATAAAAACCATGACCACGACGTGAGTTGAACACGCAACCTTCTGATCTGGAGTCAGACGCGCTACCATTGCGCCACGAGGTCTTTGACTTTTAACATCTTTGGAGAGGATTCCTAGTTCAGATTTTGATGACTGTATAATTTGGAATGGAGGCCTGTTCTATGGGGAAATGAACTATCTGACATGCCACCTCCATCAGCACGTGCCTCTGCCCGACAGGTTAAGTGTATGAAAACAAGCCTGAAACAATGTCTAAAGACTGTTGACATCTAGTGGTAGCCATTGGAACTGCAATCTGGGTCCTAACCCATTAGAAACTCAATAGGCATTCAATTGAAAACTACCCACATCAAAAAAATCCCACCTCCTGGATACATTTTCCTCATGTTTTCGCCTGCCATATCAGTTCTGTTATACTCAGAGACATTATTTTAACAGTTTTGGAAACTTTAGAGTGTGTTCCATCCAAATCTACCATTTATATGCATATCCTAGTTTCTGGGCCTGAGTAACAGGCAGTTTACTTAGGGAACGTTTCTCATCCAGGTGTCAAAAAACTGCCCCAAAGCATACATTAAACTACCTGTTCGAAGACTGACAATCACATGATTTCATTTAGGATTTTGAAGTGTGCCAGGTTTTTGTGATAGACAATTTTCATCAAAAGCAGCATTGGTTTGTTCGTTTCCGTGCGAGATTAGTACTGTAAAGCCACATTGGTACTTGTGCTGATTCACTGAGTAAAGAAGGCAGAGATTGCACACATAAAAACCATGACCACGACGTGAGTTGAACACGCAACCTTCTGATCTGGAGTCAGACGCGCTACCATTGCGCCACGAGGTCTTTGACTTTTAACATCTTTGGAGAGGATTCCTAGTTCAGATTTTGATGACTGTATAATTTGGAATGGAGGCCTGTTCTATGGGGAAATGAACTATCTGACATGCCACCTCCATCAGCACGTGCCTCTGCCCGACAGGTTAAGTGTATGAAAACAAGCCTGAAACAATGTCTAAAGACTGTTGACATCTAGTGGTAGCCATTGGAACTGCAATCTGGGTCCTAACCCATTAGAAACTCAATAGGCATTCAATTGAAAACTACCCACATCAAAAAAATCCCACCTCCTGGATACATTTTCCTCATGTTTTCGCCTGCCATATCAGTTCTGTTATACTCAGAGACATTATTTTAACAGTTTTGGAAACTTTAGAGTGTGTTCCATCCAAATCTACCATTTATATGCATATCCTAGTTTCTGGGCCTGAGTAACAGGCAGTTTACTTAGGGAACGTTTCTCATCCAGGTGTCAAAAAACTGCCCCAAAGCATACATTAAACTACCTGTTCGAAGACTGACAATCACATGATTTCATTTAGGATTTTGAAGTGTGCCAGGTTTTTGTGATAGACAATTTTCATCAAAAGCAGCATTGGTTTGTTCGTTTCCGTGCGAGATTAGTACTGTAAAGCCACATTGGTACTTGTGCTGATTCACTGAGTAAAGAAGGCAGAGATTGCACACATAAAAACCATGACCACGACGTGAGTTGAACACGCAACCTTCTGATCTGGAGTCAGACGCGCTACCATTGCGCCACGAGGTCTTTGACTTTTAACATCTTTGGAGAGGATTCCTAGTTCAGATTTTGATGACTGTATAATTTGGAATGGAGGCCTGTTCTATGGGGAAATGAACTATCTGACATGCCACCTCCATCAGCACGTGCCTCTGCCCGACAGGTTAAGTGTATGAAAACAAGCCTGAAACAATGTCTAAAGACTGTTGACATCTAGTGGTAGCCATTGGAACTGCAATCTGGGTCCTAACCCATTAGAAACTCAATAGGCATTCAATTGAAAACTACCCACATCAAAAAAATCCCACCTCCTGGATACATTTTCCTCATGTTTTCGCCTGCCATATCAGTTCTGTTATACTCAGAGACATTATTTTAACAGTTTTGGAAACTTTAGAGTGTGTTCCATCCAAATCTACCATTTATATGCATATCCTAGTTTCTGGGCCTGAGTAACAGGCAGTTTACTTAGGGAACGTTTCTCATCCAGGTGTCAAAAAACTGCCCCAAAGCATACATTAAACTACCTGTTCGAAGACTGACAATCACATGATTTCATTTAGGATTTTGCAGTGTGCCAGGTTTTTGTGATAGACAATTTTCATCAAAAGCAGCATTGGTTTGTTCGTTTCCGTGCGAGATTAGTACTGTAAAGCCACATTGGTACTTGTGCTGATTCACTGAGTAAAGAAGGCAGAGATTGCACACATAAAAACCATGACCACGACGTGAGTTGAACACGCAACCTTCTGATCTGGAGTCAGACGCGCTACCATTGCGCCACGAGGTCTTTGACTTTTAACATCTTTGGAGAGGATTCCTAGTTCAGATTTTGATGACTGTATAATTTGGAATGGAGGCCTGTTCTATGGGGAAATGAACTATCTGACATGCCACCTCCATCAGCACGTGCCTCTGCCCGACAGGTTAAGTGTATGAAAACAAGCCTGAAACAATGTCTAAAGACTGTTGACATCTAGTGGTAGCCATTGGAACTGCAATCTGGGTCCTAACCCATTAGAAACTCAATAGGCATTCAATTGAAAACTACCCACATCAAAAAAATCCCACCTCCTGGATACATTTTCCTCATGTTTTCGCCTGCCATATCAGTTCTGTTATACTCAGAGACATTATTTTAACAGTTTTGGAAACTTTAGAGTGTGTTCCATCCAAATCTACCATTTATATGCATATCCTAGTTTCTGGGCCTGAGTAACAGGCAGTTTACTTAGGGAACGTTTCTCATCCAGGTGTCAAAAAACTGCCCCAAAGCATACATTAAACTACCTGTTCGAAGACTGACAATCACATGATTTCATTTAGGATTTTGCAGTGTGCCAGGTTTTTGTGATAGACAATTTTCATCAAAAGCAGCATTGGTTTGTTCGTTTCCGTGCGAGATTAGTACTGTAAAGCCACATTGGTACTTGTGCTGATTCACTGAGTAAAGAAGGCAGAGATTGCACACATAAAAACCATGACCACGACGTGAGTTGAACACGCAACCTTCTGATCTGGAGTCAGACGCGCTACCATTGCGCCACGAGGTCTTTGACTTTTAACATCTTTGGAGAGGATTCCTAGTTCAGATTTTGATGACTGTATAATTTGGAATGGAGGCCTGTTCTATGGGGAAATGAACTATCTGACATGCCACCTCCATCAGCACGTGCCTCTGCCCGACAGGTTAAGTGTATGAAAACAAGCCTGAAACAATGTCTAAAGACTGTTGACATCTAGTGGTAGCCATTGGAACTGCAATCTGGGTCCTAACCCATTAGAAACTCAATAGGCATTCAATTGAAAACTACCCACATCAAAAAAATCCCACCTCCTGGATACATTTTCCTCATGTTTTCGCCTGCCATATCAGTTCTGTTATACTCAGAGACATTATTTTAACAGTTTTGGAAACTTTAGAGTGTGTTCCATCCAAATCTACCATTTATATGCATATCCTAGTTTCTGGGCCTGAGTAACAGGCAGTTTACTTAGGGAACGTTTCTCATCCAGGTGTCAAAAAACTGCCCCAAAGCATACATTAAACTACCTGTTCGAAGACTGACAATCACATGATTTCATTTAGGATTTTGCAGTGTGCCAGGTTTTTGTGATAGACAATTTTCATCAAAAGCAGCATTGGTTTGTTCGTTTCCGTGCGAGATTAGTACTGTAAAGCCACATTGGTACTTGTGCTGATTCACTGAGTAAAGAAGGCAGAGATTGCACACATAAAAACCATGACCACGACGTGAGTTGAACACGCAACCTTCTGATCTGGAGTCAGACGCGCTACCATTGCGCCACGAGGTCTTTGACTTTTAACATCTTTGGAGAGGATTCCTAGTTCAGATTTTGATGACTGTATAATTTGGAATGGAGGCCTGTTCTATGGGGAAATGAACTATCTGACATGCCACCTCCATCAGCACGTGCCTCTGCCCGACAGGTTAAGTGTATGAAAACAAGCCTGAAACAATGTCTAAAGACTGTTGACATCTAGTGGTAGCCATTGGAACTGCAATCTGGGTCCTAACCCATTAGAAACTCAATAGGCATTCAATTGAAAACTACCCACATCAAAAAAATCCCACCTCCTGGATACATTTTCCTCATGTTTTCGCCTGCCATATCAGTTCTGTTATACTCAGAGACATTATTTTAACAGTTTTGGAAACTTTAGAGTGTGTTCCATCCAAATCTACCATTTATATGCATATCCTAGTTTCTGGGCCTGAGTAACAGGCAGTTTACTTAGGGAACGTTTCTCATCCAGGTGTCAAAAAACTGCCCCAAAGCATACATTAAACTACCTGTTCGAAGACTGACAATCACATGATTTCATTTAGGATTTTGAAGTGTGCCAGGTTTTTGTGATAGACAATTTTCATCAAAAGCAGCATTGGTTTGTTCGTTTCCGTGCGAGATTAGTACTGTAAAGCCACATTGGTACTTGTGCTGATTCACTGAGTAAAGAAGGCAGAGATTGCACACATAAAAACCATGACCACGACGTGAGTTGAACACGCAACCTTCTGATCTGGAGTCAGACGCGCTACCATTGCGCCACGAGGTCTTTGACTTTTAACATCTTTGGAGAGGATTCCTAGTTCAGATTTTGATGACTGTATAATTTGGAATGGAGGCCTGTTCTATGGGGAAATGAACTATCTGACATGCCACCTCCATCAGCACGTGCCTCTGCCCGACAGGTTAAGTGTATGAAAACAAGCCTGAAACAATGTCTAAAGACTGTTGACATCTAGTGGTAGCCATTGGAACTGCAATCTGGGTCCTAACCCATTAGAAACTCAATAGGCATTCAATTGAAAACTACCCACATCAAAAAAATCCCACCTCCTGGATACATTTTCCTCATGTTTTCGCCTGCCATATCAGTTCTGTTATACTCAGAGACATTATTTTAACAGTTTTGGAAACTTTAGAGTGTGTTCCATCCAAATCTACCATTTATATGCATATCCTAGTTTCTGGGCCTGAGTAACAGGCAGTTTACTTAGGGAACGTTTCTCATCCAGGTGTCAAAAAACTGCCCCAAAGCATACATTAAACTACCTGTTCGAAGACTGACAATCACATGATTTCATTTAGGATTTTGCAGTGTGCCAGGTTTTTGTGAGAGACAATTTTCATCAAAAGCAGCATTGGTTTGTTCGTTTCCGTGCGAGATTAGTACTGTAAAGCCACATTGGTACTTGTGCTGATTCACTGAGTAAAGAAGGCAGAGATTGCACACATAAAAACCATGACCACGACGTGAGTTGAACACGCAACCTTCTGATCTGGAGTCAGACGCGCTACCATTGCGCCACGAGGTCTTTGACTTTTAACATCTTTGGAGAGGATTCCTAGTTCAGATTTTGATGACTGTATAATTTGGAATGGAGGCCTGTTCTATGGGGAAATGAACTATCTGACATGCCACCTCCATCAGCACGTGCCTCTGCCCGACAGGTTAAGTGTATGAAAACAAGCCTGAAACAATGTCTAAAGACTGTTGACATCTAGTGGTAGCCATTGGAACTGCAATCTGGGTCCTAACCCATTAGAAACTCAATAGGCATTCAATTGAAAACTACCCACATCAAAAAAATCCCACCTCCTGGATACATTTTCCTCATGTTTTCGCCTGCCATATCAGTTCTGTTATACTCAGAGACATTATTTTAACAGTTTTGGAAACTTTAGAGTGTGTTCCATCCAAATCTACCATTTATATGCATATCCTAGTTTCTGGGCCTGAGTAACAGGCAGTTTACTTAGGGAACGTTTCTCATCCAGGTGTCAAAAAACTGCCCCAAAGCATACATTAAACTACCTGTTCGAAGACTGACAATCACATGATTTCATTTAGGATTTTGCAGTGTGCCAGGTTTTTGTGAGAGACAATTTTCATCAAAAGCAGCATTGGTTTGTTCGTTTCCGTGCGAGATTAGTACTGTAAAGCCACATTGGTACTTGTGCTGATTCACTGAGTAAAGAAGGCAGAGATTGCACACATAAAAACCATGACCACGACGTGAGTTGAACACGCAACCTTCTGATCTGGAGTCAGACGCGCTACCATTGCGCCACGAGGTCTTTGACTTTTAACATCTTTGGAGAGGATTCCTAGTTCAGATTTTGATGACTGTATAATTTGGAATGGAGGCCTGTTCTATGGGGAAATGAACTATCTGACATGCCACCTCCATCAGCACGTGCCTCTGCCCGACAGGTTAAGTGTATGAAAACAAGCCTGAAACAATGTCTAAAGACTGTTGACATCTAGTGGTAGCCATTGGAACTGCAATCTGGGTCCTAACCCATTAGAAACTCAATAGGCATTCAATTGAAAACTACCCACATCAAAAAAATCCCACCTCCTGGATACATTTTCCTCATGTTTTCGCCTGCCATATCAGTTCTGTTATACTCAGAGACATTATTTTAACAGTTTTGGAAACTTTAGAGTGTGTTCCATCCAAATCTACCATTTATATGCATATCCTAGTTTCTGGGCCTGAGTAACAGGCAGTTTACTTAGGGAACGTTTCTCATCCAGGTGTCAAAAAACTGCCCCAAAGCATACATTAAACTACCTGTTCGAAGACTGACAATCACATGATTTCATTTAGGATTTTGCAGTGTGCCAGGTTTTTGTGAGAGACAATTTTCATCAAAAGCAGCATTGGTTTGTTCGTTTCCGTGCGAGATTAGTACTGTAAAGCCACATTGGTACTTGTGCTGATTCACTGAGTAAAGAAGGCAGAGATTGCACACATAAAAACCATGACCACGACGTGAGTTGAACACGCAACCTTCTGATCTGGAGTCAGACGCGCTACCATTGCGCCACGAGGTCTTTGACTTTTAACATCTTTGGAGAGGATTCCTAGTTCAGATTTTGATGACTGTATAATTTGGAATGGAGGCCTGTTCTATGGGGAAATGAACTATCTGACATGCCACCTCCATCAGCACGTGCCTCTGCCCGACAGGTTAAGTGTATGAAAACAAGCCTGAAACAATGTCTAAAGACTGTTGACATCTAGTGGTAGCCATTGGAACTGCAATCTGGGTCCTAACCCATTAGAAACTCAATAGGCATTCAATTGAAAACTACCCACATCAAAAAAATCCCACCTCCTGGATACATTTTCCTCATGTTTTCGCCTGCCATATCAGTTCTGTTATACTCAGAGACATTATTTTAACAGTTTTGGAAACTTTAGAGTGTGTTCCATCCAAATCTACCATTTATATGCATATCCTAGTTTCTGGGCCTGAGTAACAGGCAGTTTACTTAGGGAACGTTTCTCATCCAGGTGTCAAAAAACTGCCCCAAAGCATACATTAAACTACCTGTTCGAAGACTGACAATCACATGATTTCATTTAGGATTTTGCAGTGTGCCAGGTTTTTGTGAGAGACAATTTTCATCAAAAGCAGCATTGGTTTGTTCGTTTCCGTGCGAGATTAGTACTGTAAAGCCACATTGGTACTTGTGCTGATTCACTGAGTAAAGAAGGCAGAGATTGCACACATAAAAACCATGACCACGACGTGAGTTGAACACGCAACCTTCTGATCTGGAGTCAGACGCGCTACCATTGCGCCACGAGGTCTTTGACTTTTAACATCTTTGGAGAGGATTCCTAGTTCAGATTTTGATGACTGTATAATTTGGAATGGAGGCCTGTTCTATGGGGAAATGAACTATCTGACATGCCACCTCCATCAGCACGTGCCTCTGCCCGACAGGTTAAGTGTATGAAAACAAGCCTGAAACAATGTCTAAAGACTGTTGACATCTAGTGGTAGCCATTGGAACTGCAATCTGGGTCCTAACCCATTAGAAACTCAATAGGCATTCAATTGAAAACTACCCACATCAAAAAAATCCCACCTCCTGGATACATTTTCCTCATGTTTTCGCCTGCCATATCAGTTCTGTTATACTCAGAGACATTATTTTAACAGTTTTGGAAACTTTAGAGTGTGTTCCATCCAAATCTACCATTTATATGCATATCCTAGTTTCTGGGCCTGAGTAACAGGCAGTTTACTTAGGGAACGTTTCTCATCCAGGTGTCAAAAAACTGCCCCAAAGCATACATTAAACTACCTGTTCGAAGACTGACAATCACATGATTTCATTTAGGATTTTGCAGTGTGCCAGGTTTTTGTGAGAGACAATTTTCATCAAAAGCAGCATTGGTTTGTTCGTTTCCGTGCGAGATTAGTACTGTAAAGCCACATTGGTACTTGTGCTGATTCACTGAGTAAAGAAGGCAGAGATTGCACACATAAAAACCATGACCACGACGTGAGTTGAACACGCAACCTTCTGATCTGGAGTCAGACGCGCTACCATTGCGCCACGAGGTCTTTGACTTTTAACATCTTTGGAGAGGATTCCTAGTTCAGATTTTGATGACTGTATAATTTGGAATGGAGGCCTGTTCTATGGGGAAATGAACTATCTGACATGCCACCTCCATCAGCACGTGCCTCTGCCCGACAGGTTAAGTGTATGAAAACAAGCCTGAAACAATGTCTAAAGACTGTTGACATCTAGTGGTAGCCATTGGAACTGCAATCTGGGTCCTAACCCATTAGAAACTCAATAGGCATTCAATTGAAAACTACCCACATCAAAAAAATCCCACCTCCTGGATACATTTTCCTCATGTTTTCGCCTGCCATATCAGTTCTGTTATACTCAGAGACATTATTTTAACAGTTTTGGAAACTTTAGAGTGTGTTCCATCCAAATCTACCATTTATATGCATATCCTAGTTTCTGGGCCTGAGTAACAGGCAGTTTACTTAGGGAACGTTTCTCATCCAGGTGTCAAAAAACTGCCCCAAAGCATACATTAAACTACCTGTTCGAAGACTGACAATCACATGATTTCATTTAGGATTTTGCAGTGTGCCAGGTTTTTGTGAGAGACAATTTTCATCAAAAGCAGCATTGGTTTGTTCGTTTCCGTGCGAGATTAGTACTGTAAAGCCACATTGGTACTTGTGCTGATTCACTGAGTAAAGAAGGCAGAGATTGCACACATAAAAACCATGACCACGACGTGAGTTGAACACGCAACCTTCTGATCTGGAGTCAGACGCGCTACCATTGCGCCACGAGGTCTTTGACTTTTAACATCTTTGGAGAGGATTCCTAGTTCAGATTTTGATGACTGTATAATTTGGAATGGAGGCCTGTTCTATGGGGAAATGAACTATCTGACATGCCACCTCCATCAGCACGTGCCTCTGCCCGACAGGTTAAGTGTATGAAAACAAGCCTGAAACAATGTCTAAAGACTGTTGACATCTAGTGGTAGCCATTGGAACTGCAATCTGGGTCCTAACCCATTAGAAACTCAATAGGCATTCAATTGAAAACTACCCACATCAAAAAAATCCCACCTCCTGGATACATTTTCCTCATGTTTTCGCCTGCCATATCAGTTCTGTTATACTCAGAGACATTATTTTAACAGTTTTGGAAACTTTAGAGTGTGTTCCATCCAAATCTACCATTTATATGCATATCCTAGTTTCTGGGCCTGAGTAACAGGCAGTTTACTTAGGGAACGTTTCTCATCCAGGTGTCAAAAAACTGCCCCAAAGCATACATTAAACTACCTGTTCGAAGACTGACAATCACATGATTTCATTTAGGATTTTGCAGTGTGCCAGGTTTTTGTGAGAGACAATTTTCATCAAAAGCAGCATTGGTTTGTTCGTTTCCGTGCGAGATTAGTACTGTAAAGCCACATTGGTACTTGTGCTGATTCACTGAGTAAAGAAGGCAGAGATTGCACACATAAAAACCATGACCACGACGTGAGTTGAACACGCAACCTTCTGATCTGGAGTCAGACGCGCTACCATTGCGCCACGAGGTCTTTGACTTTTAACATCTTTGGAGAGGATTCCTAGTTCAGATTTTGATGACTGTATAATTTGGAATGGAGGCCTGTTCTATGGGGAAATGAACTATCTGACATGCCACCTCCATCAGCACGTGCCTCTGCCCGACAGGTTAAGTGTATGAAAACAAGCCTGAAACAATGTCTAAAGACTGTTGACATCTAGTGGTAGCCATTGGAACTGCAATCTGGGTCCTAACCCATTAGAAACTCAATAGGCATTCAATTGAAAACTACCCACATCAAAAAAATCCCACCTCCTGGATACATTTTCCTCATGTTTTCGCCTGCCATATCAGTTCTGTTATACTCAGAGACATTATTTTAACAGTTTTGGAAACTTTAGAGTGTGTTCCATCCAAATCTACCATTTATATGCATATCCTAGTTTCTGGGCCTGAGTAACAGGCAGTTTACTTAGGGAACGTTTCTCATCCAGGTGTCAAAAAACTGCCCCAAAGCATACATTAAACTACCTGTTCGAAGACTGACAATCACATGATTTCATTTAGGATTTTGCAGTGTGCCAGGTTTTTGTGAGAGACAATTTTCATCAAAAGCAGCATTGGTTTGTTCGTTTCCGTGCGAGATTAGTACTGTAAAGCCACATTGGTACTTGTGCTGATTCACTGAGTAAAGAAGGCAGAGATTGCACACATAAAAACCATGACCACGACGTGAGTTGAACACGCAACCTTCTGATCTGGAGTCAGACGCGCTACCATTGCGCCACGAGGTCTTTGACTTTTAACATCTTTGGAGAGGATTCCTAGTTCAGATTTTGATGACTGTATAATTTGGAATGGAGGCCTGTTCTATGGGGAAATGAACTATCTGACATGCCACCTCCATCAGCACGTGCCTCTGCCCGACAGGTTAAGTGTATGAAAACAAGCCTGAAACAATGTCTAAAGACTGTTGACATCTAGTGGTAGCCATTGGAACTGCAATCTGGGTCCTAACCCATTAGAAACTCAATAGGCATTCAATTGAAAACTACCCACATCAAAAAAATCCCACCTCCTGGATACATTTTCCTCATGTTTTCGCCTGCCATATCAGTTCTGTTATACTCAGAGACATTATTTTAACAGTTTTGGAAACTTTAGAGTGTGTTCCATCCAAATCTACCATTTATATGCATATCCTAGTTTCTGGGCCTGAGTAACAGGCAGTTTACTTAGGGAACGTTTCTCATCCAGGTGTCAAAAAACTGCCCCAAAGCATACATTAAACTACCTGTTCGAAGACTGACAATCACATGATTTCATTTAGGATTTTGCAGTGTGCCAGGTTTTTGTGAGAGACAATTTTCATCAAAAGCAGCATTGGTTTGTTCGTTTCCGTGCGAGATTAGTACTGTAAAGCCACATTGGTACTTGTGCTGATTCACTGAGTAAAGAAGGCAGAGATTGCACACATAAAAACCATGACCACGACGTGAGTTGAACACGCAACCTTCTGATCTGGAGTCAGACGCGCTACCATTGCGCCACGAGGTCTTTGACTTTTAACATCTTTGGAGAGGATTCCTAGTTCAGATTTTGATGACTGTATAATTTGGAATGGAGGCCTGTTCTATGGGGAAATGAACTATCTGACATGCCACCTCCATCAGCACGTGCCTCTGCCCGACAGGTTAAGTGTATGAAAACAAGCCTGAAACAATGTCTAAAGACTGTTGACATCTAGTGGTAGCCATTGGAACTGCAATCTGGGTCCTAACCCATTAGAAACTCAATAGGCATTCAATTGAAAACTACCCACATCAAAAAAATCCCACCTCCTGGATACATTTTCCTCATGTTTTCGCCTGCCATATCAGTTCTGTTATACTCAGAGACATTATTTTAACAGTTTTGGAAACTTTAGAGTGTGTTCCATCCAAATCTACCATTTATATGCATATCCTAGTTTCTGGGCCTGAGTAACAGGCAGTTTACTTAGGGAACGTTTCTCATCCAGGTGTCAAAAAACTGCCCCAAAGCATACATTAAACTACCTGTTCGAAGACTGACAATCACATGATTTCATTTAGGATTTTGCAGTGTGCCAGGTTTTTGTGATAGACAATTTTCATCAAAAGCAGCATTGGTTTGTTCGTTTCCGTGCGAGATTAGTACTGTAAAGCCACATTGGTACTTGTGCTGATTCACTGAGTAAAGAAGGCAGAGATTGCACACATAAAAACCATGACCACGACGTGAGTTGAACACGCAACCTTCTGATCTGGAGTCAGACGCGCTACCATTGCGCCACGAGGTCTTTGACTTTTAACATCTTTGGAGAGGATTCCTAGTTCAGATTTTGATGACTGTATAATTTGGAATGGAGGCCTGTTCTATGGGGAAATGAACTATCTGACATGCCACCTCCATCAGCACGTGCCTCTGCCCGACAGGTTAAGTGTATGAAAACAAGCCTGAAACAATGTCTAAAGACTGTTGACATCTAGTGGTAGCCATTGGAACTGCAATCTGGGTCCTAACCCATTAGAAACTCAATAGGCATTCAATTGAAAACTACCCACATCAAAAAAATCCCACCTCCTGGATACATTTTCCTCATGTTTTCGCCTGCCATATCAGTTCTGTTATACTCAGAGACATTATTTTAACAGTTTTGGAAACTTTAGAGTGTGTTCCATCCAAATCTACCATTTATATGCATATCCTAGTTTCTGGGCCTGAGTAACAGGCAGTTTACTTAGGGAACGTTTCTCATCCAGGTGTCAAAAAACTGCCCCAAAGCATACATTAAACTACCTGTTCGAAGACTGACAATCACATGATTTCATTTAGGATTTTGCAGTGTGCCAGGTTTTTGTGATAGACAATTTTCATCAAAAGCAGCATTGGTTTGTTCGTTTCCGTGCGAGATTAGTACTGTAAAGCCACATTGGTACTTGTGCTGATTCACTGAGTAAAGAAGGCAGAGATTGCACACATAAAAACCATGACCACGACGTGAGTTGAACACGCAACCTTCTGATCTGGAGTCAGACGCGCTACCATTGCGCCACGAGGTCTTTGACTTTTAACATCTTTGGAGAGGATTCCTAGTTCAGATTTTGATGACTGTATAATTTGGAATGGAGGCCTGTTCTATGGGGAAATGAACTATCTGACATGCCACCTCCATCAGCACGTGCCTCTGCCCGACAGGTTAAGTGTATGAAAACAAGCCTGAAACAATGTCTAAAGACTGTTGACATCTAGTGGTAGCCATTGGAACTGCAATCTGGGTCCTAACCCATTAGAAACTCAATAGGCATTCAATTGAAAACTACCCACATCAAAAAAATCCCACCTCCTGGATACATTTTCCTCATGTTTTCGCCTGCCATATCAGTTCTGTTATACTCAGAGACATTATTTTAACAGTTTTGGAAACTTTAGAGTGTGTTCCATCCAAATCTACCATTTATATGCATATCCTAGTTTCTGGGCCTGAGTAACAGGCAGTTTACTTAGGGAACGTTTCTCATCCAGGTGTCAAAAAACTGCCCCAAAGCATACATTAAACTACCTGTTCGAAGACTGACAATCACATGATTTCATTTAGGATTTTGCAGTGTGCCAGGTTTTTGTGAGAGACAATTTTCATCAAAAGCAGCATTGGTTTGTTCGTTTCCGTGCGAGATTAGTACTGTAAAGCCACATTGGTACTTGTGCTGATTCACTGAGTAAAGAAGGCAGAGATTGCACACATAAAAACCATGACCACGACGTGAGTTGAACACGCAACCTTCTGATCTGGAGTCAGACGCGCTACCATTGCGCCACGAGGTCTTTGACTTTTAACATCTTTGGAGAGGATTCCTAGTTCAGATTTTGATGACTGTATAATTTGGAATGGAGGCCTGTTCTATGGGGAAATGAACTATCTGACATGCCACCTCCATCAGCACGTGCCTCTGCCCGACAGGTTAAGTGTATGAAAACAAGCCTGAAACAATGTCTAAAGACTGTTGACATCTAGTGGTAGCCATTGGAACTGCAATCTGGGTCCTAACCCATTAGAAACTCAATAGGCATTCAATTGAAAACTACCCACATCAAAAAAATCCCACCTCCTGGATACATTTTCCTCATGTTTTCGCCTGCCATATCAGTTCTGTTATACTCAGAGACATTATTTTAACAGTTTTGGAAACTTTAGAGTGTGTTCCATCCAAATCTACCATTTATATGCATATCCTAGTTTCTGGGCCTGAGTAACAGGCAGTTTACTTAGGGAACGTTTCTCATCCAGGTGTCAAAAAACTGCCCCAAAGCATACATTAAACTACCTGTTCGAAGACTGACAATCACATGATTTCATTTAGGATTTTGCAGTGTGCCAGGTTTTTGTGATAGACAATTTTCATCAAAAGCAGCATTGGTTTGTTCGTTTCCGTGCGAGATTAGTACTGTAAAGCCACATTGGTACTTGTGCTGATTCACTGAGTAAAGAAGGCAGAGATTGCACACATAAAAACCATGACCACGACGTGAGTTGAACACGCAACCTTCTGATCTGGAGTCAGACGCGCTACCATTGCGCCACGAGGTCTTTGACTTTTAACATCTTTGGAGAGGATTCCTAGTTCAGATTTTGATGACTGTATAATTTGGAATGGAGGCCTGTTCTATGGGGAAATGAACTATCTGACATGCCACCTCCATCAGCACGTGCCTCTGCCCGACAGGTTAAGTGTATGAAAACAAGCCTGAAACAATGTCTAAAGACTGTTGACATCTAGTGGTAGCCATTGGAACTGCAATCTGGGTCCTAACCCATTAGAAACTCAATAGGCATTCAATTGAAAACTACCCACATCAAAAAAATCCCACCTCCTGGATACATTTTCCTCATGTTTTCGCCTGCCATATCAGTTCTGTTATACTCAGAGACATTATTTTAACAGTTTTGGAAACTTTAGAGTGTGTTCCATCCAAATCTACCATTTATATGCATATCCTAGTTTCTGGGCCTGAGTAACAGGCAGTTTACTTAGGGAACGTTTCTCATCCAGGTGTCAAAAAACTGCCCCAAAGCATACATTAAACTACCTGTTCGAAGACTGACAATCACATGATTTCATTTAGGATTTTGCAGTGTGCCAGGTTTTTGTGATAGACAATTTTCATCAAAAGCAGCATTGGTTTGTTCGTTTCCGTGCGAGATTAGTACTGTAAAGCCACATTGGTACTTGTGCTGATTCACTGAGTAAAGAAGGCAGAGATTGCACACATAAAAACCATGACCACGACGTGAGTTGAACACGCAACCTTCTGATCTGGAGTCAGACGCGCTACCATTGCGCCACGAGGTCTTTGACTTTTAACATCTTTGGAGAGGATTCCTAGTTCAGATTTTGATGACTGTATAATTTGGAATGGAGGCCTGTTCTATGGGGAAATGAACTATCTGACATGCCACCTCCATCAGCACGTGCCTCTGCCCGACAGGTTAAGTGTATGAAAACAAGCCTGAAACAATGTCTAAAGACTGTTGACATCTAGTGGTAGCCATTGGAACTGCAATCTGGGTCCTAACCCATTAGAAACTCAATAGGCATTCAATTGAAAACTACCCACATCAAAAAAATCCCACCTCCTGGATACATTTTCCTCATGTTTTCGCCTGCCATATCAGTTCTGTTATACTCAGAGACATTATTTTAACAGTTTTGGAAACTTTAGAGTGTGTTCCATCCAAATCTACCATTTATATGCATATCCTAGTTTCTGGGCCTGAGTAACAGGCAGTTTACTTAGGGAACGTTTCTCATCCAGGTGTCAAAAAACTGCCCCAAAGCATACATTAAACTACCTGTTCGAAGACTGACAATCACATGATTTCATTTAGGATTTTGCAGTGTGCCAGGTTTTTGTGAGAG
Organism: Oncorhynchus kisutch; assembly: GCF_002021735.2. Classification (NCBI taxonomy): domain Eukaryota; kingdom Metazoa; phylum Chordata; class Actinopteri; order Salmoniformes; family Salmonidae; genus Oncorhynchus; species Oncorhynchus kisutch. Next base: position 36,367,850 of record NC_034200.2, read on the forward strand.
ACAATTTTCATCAAAAGCAGCATTGGTTTGTTCGTTTCCGTGCGAGATTAGTACTGTAAAGCCACATTGGTACTTGTGCTGATTCACTGAGTAAAGAAGGCAGAGATTGCACACATAAAAACCATGACCACGACGTGAGTTGAACACGCAACCTTCTGATCTGGAGTCAGACGCGCTACCATTGCGCCACGAGGTCTTTGACTTTTAACATCTTTGGAGAGGATTCCTAGTTCAGATTTTGATGACTGTATAATTTGGAATGGAGGCCTGTTCTATGGGGAAATGAACTATCTGACATGCCACCTCCATCAGCACGTGCCTCTGCCCGACAGGTTAAGTGTATGAAAACAAGCCTGAAACAATGTCTAAAGACTGTTGACATCTAGTGGTAGCCATTGGAACTGCAATCTGGGTCCTAACCCATTAGAAACTCAATAGGCATTCAATTGAAAACTACCCACATCAAAAAAATCCCACCTCCTGGATACATTTTCCTCATGTTTTCGCCTGCCATATCAGTTCTGTTATACTCAGAGACATTATTTTAACAGTTTTGGAAACTTTAGAGTGTGTTCCATCCAAATCTACCATTTATATGCATATCCTAGTTTCTGGGCCTGAGTAACAGGCAGTTTACTTAGGGAACGTTTCTCATCCAGGTGTCAAAAAACTGCCCCAAAGCATACATTAAACTACCTGTTCGAAGACTGACAATCACATGATTTCATTTAGGATTTTGCAGTGTGCCAGGTTTTTGTGATAGACAATTTTCATCAAAAGCAGCATTGGTTTGTTCGTTTCCGTGCGAGATTAGTACTGTAAAGCCACATTGGTACTTGTGCTGATTCACTGAGTAAAGAAGGCAGAGATTGCACACATAAAAACCATGACCACGACGTGAGTTGAACACGCAACCTTCTGATCTGGAGTCAGACGCGCTACCATTGCGCCACGAGGTCTTTGACTTTTAACATCTTTGGAGAGGATTCCTAGTTCAGATTTTGATGACTGTATAATTTGGAATGGAGGCCTGTTCTATGGGGAAATGAACTATCTGACATGCCACCTCCATCAGCACGTGCCTCTGCCCGACAGGTTAAGTGTATGAAAACAAGCCTGAAACAATGTCTAAAGACTGTTGACATCTAGTGGTAGCCATTGGAACTGCAATCTGGGTCCTAACCCATTAGAAACTCAATAGGCATTCAATTGAAAACTACCCACATCAAAAAAATCCCACCTCCTGGATACATTTTCCTCATGTTTTCGCCTGCCATATCAGTTCTGTTATACTCAGAGACATTATTTTAACAGTTTTGGAAACTTTAGAGTGTGTTCCATCCAAATCTACCATTTATATGCATATCCTAGTTTCTGGGCCTGAGTAACAGGCAGTTTACTTAGGGAACGTTTCTCATCCAGGTGTCAAAAAACTGCCCCAAAGCATACATTAAACTACCTGTTCGAAGACTGACAATCACATGATTTCATTTAGGATTTTGCAGTGTGCCAGGTTTTTGTGATAGACAATTTTCATCAAAAGCAGCATTGGTTTGTTCGTTTCCGTGCGAGATTAGTACTGTAAAGCCACATTGGTACTTGTGCTGATTCACTGAGTAAAGAAGGCAGAGATTGCACACATAAAAACCATGACCACGACGTGAGTTGAACACGCAACCTTCTGATCTGGAGTCAGACGCGCTACCATTGCGCCACGAGGTCTTTGACTTTTAACATCTTTGGAGAGGATTCCTAGTTCAGATTTTGATGACTGTATAATTTGGAATGGAGGCCTGTTCTATGGGGAAATGAACTATCTGACATGCCACCTCCATCAGCACGTGCCTCTGCCCGACAGGTTAAGTGTATGAAAACAAGCCTGAAACAATGTCTAAAGACTGTTGACATCTAGTGGTAGCCATTGGAACTGCAATCTGGGTCCTAACCCATTAGAAACTCAATAGGCATTCAATTGAAAACTACCCACATCAAAAAAATCCCACCTCCTGGATACATTTTCCTCATGTTTTCGCCTGCCATATCAGTTCTGTTATACTCAGAGACATTATTTTAACAGTTTTGGAAACTTTAGAGTGTGTTCCATCCAAATCTACCATTTATATGCATATCCTAGTTTCTGGGCCTGAGTAACAGGCAGTTTACTTAGGGAACGTTTCTCATCCAGGTGTCAAAAAACTGCCCCAAAGCATACATTAAACTACCTGTTCGAAGACTGACAATCACATGATTTCATTTAGGATTTTGCAGTGTGCCAGGTTTTTGTGATAGACAATTTTCATCAAAAGCAGCATTGGTTTGTTCGTTTCCGTGCGAGATTAGTACTGTAAAGCCACATTGGTACTAGTGCTGATTCACTGAGTAAAGAAGGCAGAGATTGCACACATAAAAACCATGACCACGACGTGAGTTGAACACGCAACCTTCTGATCTGGAGTCAGACGCGCTACCATTGCGCCACGAGGTCTTTGACTTTTAACATCTTTGGAGAGGATTCCTAGTTCAGATTTTGATGACTGTATAATTTGGAATGGAGGCCTGTTCTATGGGGAAATGAACTATCTGACATGCCACCTCCATCAGCACGTGCCTCTGCCCGACAGGTTAAGTGTATGAAAACAAGCCTGAAACAATGTCTAAAGACTGTTGACATCTAGTGGTAGCCATTGGAACTGCAATCTGGGTCCTAACCCATTAGAAACTCAATAGGCATTCAATTGAAAACTACCCACATCAAAAAAATCCCACCTCCTGGATACATTTTCCTCATGTTTTCGCCTGCCATATCAGTTCTGTTATACTCAGAGACATTATTTTAACAGTTTTGGAAACTTTAGAGTGTGTTCCATCCAAATCTACCATTTATATGCATATCCTAGTTTCTGGGCCTGAGTAACAGGCAGTTTACTTAGGGAACGTTTCTCATCCAGGTGTCAAAAAACTGCCCCAAAGCATACATTAAACTACCTGTTCGAAGACTGACAATCACATGATTTCATTTAGGATTTTGCAGTGTGCCAGGTTTTTGTGATAGACAATTTTCATCAAAAGCAGCATTGGTTTGTTCGTTTCCGTGCGAGATTAGTACTGTAAAGCCACATTGGTACTTGTGCTGATTCACTGAGTAAAGAAGGCAGAGATTGCACACATAAAAACCATGACCACGACGTGAGTTGAACACGCAACCTTCTGATCTGGAGTCAGACGCGCTACCATTGCGCCACGAGGCCTTTGACTTTTAACATCTTCGGAGAGGATTCCTAGTTCAGATTTGATGACTGTATAATTTGGAATGGAGGCCTGTTCTATGGGGAAATGAACTATCTGACATGCCACCTCCATCAGCACGTGCCTCTGCCCGACAGGTTAAGTGTATGAAAACAAGCCTGAAACAATGTCTAAAGACTGTTGACATCTAGTGGTAGCCATTGGAACTGCAATCTGGGTCCTAACCCATTAGAAACTCAATAGGCATTCAATTGAAAACTACCCACATCAAAAAAATCCCACCTCCTGGATACATTTTCCTCATGTTTTCGCCTGCCATATCAGTTCTGTTATACTCAGAGACATTATTTTAACAGTTTTGGAAACTTTAGAGTGTGTTCCATCCAAATCTACCATTTATATGCATATCCTAGTTTCTGGGCCTGAGTAACAGGCAGTTTACTTAGGGAACGTTTCTCATCCAGGTGTCAAAAAACTGCCCCAAAGCATACATTAAACTACCTGTTCGAAGACTGACAATCACATGATTTCATTTAGGATTTTGCAGTGTGCCAGGTTTTTGTGATAGACAATTTTCATCAAAAGCAGCATTGGTTTGTTCGTTTCCGTGCGAGATTAGTACTGTAAAGCCACATTGGTACTTGTGCTGATTCACTGAGTAAAGAAGGCAGAGATTGCACACATAAAAACCATGACCACGACGTGAGTTGAACACGCAACCTTCTGATCTGGAGTCAGACGCGCTACCATTGCGCCACGAGGTCTTTGACTTTTAACATCTTTGGAGAGGATTCCTAGTTCAGATTTTGATGACTGTATAATTTGGAATGGAGGCCTGTTCTATGGGGAAATGAACTATCTGACATGCCACCTCCATCAGCACGTGCCTCTGCCCGACAGGTTAAGTGTATGAAAACAAGCCTGAAACAATGTCTAAAGACTGTTGACATCTAGTGGTAGCCATTGGAACTGCAATCTGGGTCCTAACCCATTAGAAACTCAATAGGCATTCAATTGAAAACTACCCACATCAAAAAATCCCACCTCCTGGATACATTTTCCTCATGTTTTCGCCTGCCATATCAGTTCTGTTATACTCAGAGACATTATTTTAACAGTTTTGGAAACTTTAGAGTGTGTTCCATCCAAATCTACCATTTATATGCATATCCTAGTTTCTGGGCCTGAGTAACAGGCAGTTTACTTAGGGAACGTTTCTCATCCAGGTGTCAAAAAACTGCCCCAAAGCATACATTAAACTACCTGTTCGAAGACTGACAATCACATGATTTCATTTAGGATTTTGCAGTGTGCCAGGTTTTGTGATAGACAATTTTCATCAAAAGCAGCATTGGTTTGTTCGTTTCCGTGCGAGATTAGTACTGTAAAGCCACATTGGTACTAGTGCTGATTCACTGAGTAAAGAAGGCAGAGATTGCACACATAAAAACCATGACCACGACGTGAGTTGAACACGCAACCTTCTGATCTGGAGTCAGACGCGCTACCATTGCTCCACGAGGTCTTTGACTTTTAACATCTTTGGAGAGGATTCCTAGTTCAGATTTTGATGACTGTATAATTTGGAATGGAGGCCTGTTCTATGGGGAAATGAACTATCTGACATGCCACCTCCATCAGCACGTGCCTCTGCCCGACAGGTTAAGTGTATGAAAAACAAGCCTGAAACAATGTCTAAAGACTGTTGACATCTAGTGGTAGCCATTGGAACTGCAATCTGGGTCCTAACCCATTAGAAACTCAATAGGCATTCAATTGAAAACTACCCACATCAAAAAAATCCCACCTCCTGGATACATTTTCCTCATGTTTTCGCCTGCCATATCAGTTCTGTTATACTCAGAGACATTATTTTAACAGTTTTGGAAACTTTTAGAGTGTGTTCCATCCAAAATCTACCATTTACATGCATATCCTAGTTTCTGGGCCTGAGTAACAGCCAGTTTACTTAGGGAACGTTTCTCATCCAGGTGGTCAAAAAACTGCCCCAAAGCATACATTAAACTACCTGTTCGAAGACTGACAATCACATGGATTTCATTTAGGATTTGAAGTGTGCCAGGTTTTTGTGATAGACAAATTTTCATCAAAAGCAGCATTGGTTTGTTCGTTCCGTGCGAGAATTAGTACTGTAAAGCCACATTGGTACTAGTGCTGATTCACTGAGTAAAGAAGCAGAGATTGCACACATAAAAACCATGACCACGACTTTGATGTGAATCACGCAACCTTCTGAATCGGAGTCAGACGCGCTACCATTGCCGCCACGAGGTCTTTGACTTCTTTAACCATCTTTGGAGAGGATTCTAGTTCAGATTTTGATGACTGTATAATTTGGAATGGAGGCCTGTTCTATGGGGAAATGAACTATCTGACATGCCAACCTCCATCAGCACGTGCCTCTGCCCGACAGGTTAAGTGTATGAAAAACAAGCTGAAACAATGTCTAAAGACTGTGACATTCTAGTGGTAGCCATTGGACTGCAATCTGGTCCTAACCCATTAGAAACTCAATAGGCATTCAATTGAAAACTACCCACATCAAAAAATCCCACCTCCTGGATACATTTTCCTCATGTTTTGCACTGCCATATCAGTTCTGTTATACTCACGAGACATTATTTTAACAGTTTTGGAAACTTTAGGAGTGTGTTCCATCCAAATCTACCATTAGTATTGACCATATTCCTTAGTTTCTGGGCCTAGAGTAACAGGCAGTGTTTTTACCGTTTAGGGAACGTTTCTCATACCAGGTGTGTCAATAAAGACTCCCACCAAGACCATACCTTAACACTACCTTTAGGAGAGACTGACAATCACATGATTTCATTTAGGATTTTGAAGTGTGCCAGGTTTTTGTGATAGACAATTTTCATCAAAAGCAGCATTGGTTTGTTCGTTTCCGTGCGAGATTAGTACTGTAAAGCCACATTGGTACTTGTGCTGATTCACTGAGTAAAGAAGGCAGAGATTGCACACATAAAAACCATGACCACGACGTGAGTTGAACACGAACCTTCTGATCTGGAGTCAGACGCGCTACCATTGCGCCACGAGGTCTTTGACTTTTTAACATCTTTGGAGAGGATTCCTAGTTCAGATTTTGATGACTGTATAATTTGGAATGGAGGCCTGTTTATGGGGAAATGAACTCTGACATGCCACCTCCATCAGCACGTGCCTCTGCCCGACAGGTTAAGTGTATGAAAACAGCCTGAAACAATGTCTAAAGACTGTTGACATCTAGTGGTAGCCATGGAACTGCAATCTGGGTCCTAACCATTAGAAACTCAATAGGCATTCAATTGAAAACTACCCCATCAAAAAAAAAATCCCACCTCCTGGATACATTTTCCTCATGTTTTCGCCTGCCATATCAGTTCTGTTAACTCAGAGACATTATTTTAACAGTTTGGAAACTTTAGAGTGTGTTTCCATCCAAATCTACCATTTATATGCTATCCTAGTTTCTGGGCCTGAGTAAAGGCAGTTTACTTAGGGAACGTTTCTATCCAGGTGTCAAAAACTGCCCCAAAGCATACATTAAACTACCTGTTCGAAGACTGACAATCACATGATTTCATTAGGATTTTGAAGTGTGCCAGTTTTGTGATAGACAATTTTCATCAAAAGCAGCATTGGTTTGTTCGTTTCCGTGCGAGATTAGTACTGTAAAGCCACATTGGACTTGTGCTGATTCACGTAAAGAAGGCAGAGATTGCACACATAAAAACCATGACCACGACGTGAGTTGAACACGCAAACTTCTGATCTGGAGTCAGACGCGCTACCATTGCGCCACGAGGTCTTGACTTTAACATCTTTGGATGAGAGGATTCCTAGTTCAGATTTTGATGACTGTATATTTGGAATGGAGGCCTGTTCTATGGGGAATGAACTATCTGACATGCACCTCCATCAGCACGTGCCTATGCCCGACAGGTTAAGTGTAGAAAACAAGCCTGAAACAATGTCTAAAGACTGTTGACATCTAGTGGTAGCCATTGGAACTGCAATCTGGGTCCTAACCCATTAGAAACTCAATAGGCATTCAATTGAAAACTACCCACATCAAAAAAATCCCACCTCCTGGATACATTTTCCTCATGTTTTCGCCTGCCATATCAGTTCTGTTATACTCAGAGACATTATTTAACAGTTTTGGAAACTTTAGAGTGTGTTCCATCAAATCTACCATTTATATGCATATCCTAGTTTCTGGCCTGAGTAACAGGCAGTTTACTTAGGGAACGTTTCTCATCCCTGTGTCAAAAAACTGCCCCAAAGCATACATTAAACTACCTGTTCGAAGACTGACATCAC